>NC_092766.1:11265669-11302437 GCF_047496795.1 Chiloscyllium punctatum
ATATGTCTCTCCAGTCTCTCCAACGAAAACAGCCTCGAGTCCCTCAGCCTTTCCTCGTAAGACCTTCCCTCCCCCAGTCCAGGCCACGTCTGGGAAATCTCCTCTCCAAAGCGTCAATGTCCTTCGCCTCTAGCTCTGGGGGTCCTTGTCATCCAGACGTTCCATTGGGGGGGGGTAGGGTCAGGGAGATGGTGTCTGCCGTGGCGCTGCTGCAAAAGTTGGCAAAGTTCACCGGCGACATCGGGAGGTCGGAGTCAATACGGGCCGTGACTGACCTTTCATAGTGATGGAGGGGTCACAGGGACTGGGAGGTAGTGATTGATTTCTCTCTCTCTCTCTGTCTCGCTCTCTCTCTCTCTCACACACCTTCCCTTGCTCTCTTACAATCCCCTCCTCTCTCTCTCTCTCTCTCTCTCTCTCTGTCTATCACTTTTCCGTAGTATCCTAATCTCTGTCTCTCTGGCTTTCTCACCCTCTCTTTCTCTGTCCCACTCTCTCTGTTTGTCCCTCATCTTTCTATCACACCCTTCATTCCTAAGTCTCTCTCTCTCTCTCTCTCTGTGGTGTCTATCAAACAGTGGGCTGCTTTGTCCCCTGGACGGTGTCGAGGGGGGGGGGGGTATTTGTGAGTGTGGGGCAGGGGGGGTGGGAGAGCTGCTTTGTCCCTGGACGGTGTCGAGCTTCCCGAGTGGTGTCGGAGCTGCCCCCCTCCTCCCCGTCCAGGGGCGAGTGGGGAGTATTCCCTCACCCCCAGGATGTTGATAGTGGGGGGGGGATTCAGTGATGGTAACACCATTGAACATCAAGGGGGCGATGGTTAGATTCTCTCTCAATGGGAACCCCCAGGATGTTGATAGTGGGGGGGGATTCAGTGATGGTAACACCATTGAACATCAAGGGGGCGATGGTTAGATTCTCTCTCAATGGGAACCCCCAGGATGTTGATAGTGGGGGGGAGGGGGGATTCAGTGATGGTAACACCATTGAACATCAAGGGGGCGATGGTTAGATTCTCTCTCAATGGGAACCCCCAGGATGTTGATAGTGGGGGGGGGGATTCAGTGATGGTAACACCATTGAACATCAAGGGGGCGATGGTTAGATTCTCTCTCAATGGGAACCCCCAGGATGTTGATAGTGGGGGGGGATTCAGTGATGGTAACACCATTGAACATCAAGGGGGCGATGGTTAGATTCTCTCTCAATGGGAACCCCCAGGATGTTGATAGTGGGGGGGAGGGGGGATTCAGTGACGGTAACACCATTGAACATCAAGGGGGCGATGGTTAGATTCTCTCTCAATGGGAACCCCCAGGATGTTGATAGTGGGGGGGAGGGGGGATTCAGTGACGGTAACACCATTGAACATCAAGGGGGCGATGGTTAGATTCTCTCTCAATGGGAACCCCCAGGATGTTGATAGTGGGGGGGGGGGATTCAGTGATGGTAACACCATTGAACATCGAGGGGGTGATGGTTCGATTCTCTCTCAATGGGAACCCCCAGGATGTTGATAGTGGGGGGGGATTCAGTGACGGTAACACCATTGAACATCAAGGGGGCGATGGTTAGATTCTCTCTCAATGGGAACCCCCAGGATGTTGATAGTGGGGGGGAGGGGGGATTCAGTGACGGTAACACCATTGAACATCAAGGGGGCGATGGTTAGATTCTCTCTCAATGGGAACCCCCAGGATGTTGATAGTGGGGGGATTCAGTGATGGTAACGCCATTGAACATCAAGGGGGCGATGGTTAGATTCTCTCTTGTTGGAGATGGTTATTACCAAGCAATTGTGTGACGTGAGTGTTACTGACCACTTGTCAGTTCAAACATGAATATGGTTTAGAGATTTTGGTACATTGGCATTATAAAGGACAACATATTTCTCTATCAGAGAGTAATGTGCAACATGTGGACTCACAGAGATGTCCAGCAGAGAAACAGACCCTTCAGTCCAACCCGTCCATGCCGACCAGATATCCCAACCCAATCTAGTCCCACCTACCAGCACTTGGCCCATATCCCTCCAAACCCTTCCTATTCATGTCCCCATCCAAATGCCTTTTAAATGTTGTCATTGTACCAACCTCCACCACTTCCTCTGGCAGCTCATTCCATACACATACCACCCTCTGGGTGAAAAAGTTGCCCCTCAGGTCCCTTTCCCCTCTCACCCTAAACCTATGCCCCTCTAGTTCTGGACTCCCCCACCCCAGGGGAAAAGAGCTTGCCCTATTTACCCTATCCATGCCCCTCATGATTTTATAAACCTCTATAAGGTCACCCCTCAGCCTCCGACGCTCCAGGGAAAACAGCCCCAGCCTGTTCAGCCTCTCCCTGTAGCTCAGATCCTCCAACCCTGGCAACATCCTTGTAAATCTTTTCTGAACCCTTTCAAGTTTCACAACATCCTTCCAATAGGAAGGAGACCAGAATTGCACGCAATATTCCAACAGTGGCCTCACCAAAGTCCTGTACAGCCACAACATGACCCTCCCAACTCCTGTACTCAATACTCTGACCAATAAAGGAAAGCATACCAAACACCTTCTTCAATATCCTATCGACCTGCGACTCCACTTTCAAGGAGCTATGAACCTGCACTCCAAGGTCTCTTTGTTCAGCAACACTCCCCAAGACCTTACCATTAAGTGTATAAGTCCTGCTAAGATTTACTTTCCCAAAATGCAGCACCTCACATTTATCTGAACTAAACTCCATCTGCCACTTCTCAGCCCATTGGCCCATCTGGTCCAGATCCTGTTGTAATCTGAGGTAACCCTCTTCACTGTCCACTACACCTCCAATTTTGGGGTCATCTGCAAACTTACTAACTGTACCTCTTATGCTCACATCCAAATCATTTATGTAAATGACAAAAAGTAGAGGGCCCAGCACTGATCCTTGTGGCACTCCACTGGTCACAGGCCTCCAGTCTGAAAAACAACCCTCCATCACCACCCTCTGTCTTCTACCTTCTGTATCCAAATGGCTAGTTCTCCCTGTATTCCATGAGATCTAACCTTGCTAATCAGTCTCCCATGGGGAACCTTGTCGAACACCTTACTGAAGTCCATATAGATCACATCTATCGCTCTACCCTCATCAATCTTCTTTTGTTACTTCTTCAAAAAACTCAATCAAGTTTGTGAGACATGATTTCCCACGCACAAAGCCATGTTGACTATCCCGAATCAGTCCTTGCCTTTCCAAATACATGTCCATCCTGTCCCTCAGGATTCCCTCCAACAACCTGCCCACCACCGAGGTCAGGCTCACCAGTCTATAGTTCCGTGGCTTGTCTTTACCGCCCTTCTTAAACAGTGGCACAACGTTTGCCAACAGATCCGCCCTCATCATACAAGTTGGAAATTCTCTCAACACAATGAATCTCTGTATCTATATATGTACTGGTGTCTCTCAGTCCCCCCTCTCTCTCTCTCGCTCACAGAGAGATATCTGTACACTGACTGGTGTCTCTCAGTCCCCTCTCTCTCTCAGGGAGATATCTGTACACTGACTGGTGTCTCTCAGTCCCCTCTCTCTCAGGGAGATATCTGTACACTGACTGGTGTCTCTCAGTCCCCTCTCTCTCAGGGAGATATCTGTACACTGACTGGTGTCTCTCAGTCCCCTCTCTCTCTCAGGGAGATATCTGTACACTGACTGGTGTCTCTCAGTCCCCCCTCTCTCTCTCTCTCTCAGGGAGATATCTGTACACTGACTGGTGTCTCTCAGTCCCCCCTCTCTCTCTCTCTCTCTCAGGGAGATATCTGTACACTGACTGGTGTCTCTCAGTCCCCTCTCTCTCAGGGAGATATCTGTCCACTGACTGGGGTCTCTCAGTCCCCTCTCTCTCTCAGGGAGATATCTGTACACTGACTGATGTCTCTCAGTCCCCCCCCTCTCTCTCTCTCTCTCTCTCTCAGGGAGATATCTTCCACTGACTGGTGTCTCTCAGTCCCCCCTCTCTCTCTCTCTCTCTCTCAGGGAGATATCTGTACACTGACTGGTGTCTCTCAGTCCCCCCTCTCTCTCAGGGAGATATCTGTACACTGACTGGTGTCTCTCAGTCCCCCCTCTCTCTCAGGGAGATATCTGTACACTGACTGGTGTCTCTCAGTCCCCTCTCTCTCAGGGAGATATCTGTCCACTGACTGGGGTCTCTCAGTCCCCCCTCTCTCTCTCTCTCTCAGGGAGATATGTGTACACTGACTGGTGTCTCTCAGTCCCCCCTCTCTCTCTCTCTCTCAGGGAGATATCTGTACACTGACTGGTGTCTCTCAGTCCCCTCTCTCTCAGGGAGATATCTGTCCACTGACTGGGGTCTCTCAGTCCCCTCTCTCTCTCAGGGAGATATCTGTACACTGACTGGTGTCTCTCAGTCCCCCCTCTCTCTCTCTCAGGGAGATATCTGTACACTGACTGGTGTCTCTCAGTCCCCCCCCTCTCTCTCTCTCTCTCTCTCTCAGGGAGATATCTTCCACTGACTGGTGTCTCTCAGTCCCCCCTCTCTCTCTCTCTCTCTCAGGGAGATATCTGTACACAGACTGGTGTCTCTCAGTCCCCTCTCTCTCTCTCAGGGAGATATCTGTCCACTGACTGGGGTCTCTCAGTCCCCTCTCTCTCTCAGGGAGATATCTGTACACTGACTGGTGTCTCTCAGTCCCCCCTCTCTCTCTCTCAGGGAGATATCTGTACACTGACTGGTGTCTCTCAGTCACCCCCCCCTCTCTCTCTCTCAGGGAGATATCTGTACACAGACTAGTGTCTCTCAGTCCCCTCTCTCTCTCAGGGAGATATCTGTACACTGACTGGGGTCTCTCAGTCCCCTCTCTCTCTCAGGGAGATATCTGTACACTGACTGGTGTCTCTCAGTCCCCTCTCTCTCAGCGAGATATCTGTACACTGACTGGGGTCTCTCAGTCCCCTCACTCTCTCTCAGGGAGATATCTGTACACTGACTGGGGTCTCTCAGTCCCCCCCCTCTCTCTCAGGGAGATATCTGTACACTGACTGCTGTCTCTCAGTCCCCTCTCTCTCTCAGGGAGATATCTGTACACTGACTGGTGTCTCTCAGTCCTCTCTCTCTCTCTCTGTCTGTCTCTCAGGGAGATATCTGTACACTGACTGGGGTCTCTCAGTCCCCTCTCTCTCTCTCTCAGGGAGATATCTGTACACTGACTGGTGTCTCTCAGTCCCCACTCTCTCTGTCAGAGAGATATTTGTACACTGACTGGTGTCTCTCAGTCCTCTCTCTCTCTCTGTCTGTCTCTCAGGGAGATATCTGTACACTGACTGGTGTCTCTCAGTCCCCCCTCTCTCTCTCTCAGGGAGATATCTGTACACTGACTGGTGTCTCTCAGTCACCCCCCCCTCTCTCTCTCTCAGGGAGATATCTGTACACAGACTAGTGTCTCTCAGTCCCCTCTCTCTCTCAGGGAGATATCTGTACACTGACTGGGGTCTCTCAGTCCCCTCTCTCTCTCAGGGAGATATCTGTACACTGACTGGTGTCTCTCAGTCCCCTCTCTCTCAGGGAGATATCTGTCCACTGACTGGGGTCTCTCAGTCCCCTCTCTCTCTCAGGGAGATATCTGTACACTGACTGGTGTCTCTCAGTCCCCCCTCTCTCTCTCTCAGGGAGATATCTGTACACTGACTGGTGTCTCTCAGTCACCCCCCCCTCTCTCTCTCTCAGGGAGATATCTGTACACAGACTAGTGTCTCTCAGTCCCCTCTCTCTCTCAGGGAGATATCTGTACACTGACTGGGGTCTCTCAGTCCCCTCTCTCTCTCAGGGAGATATCTGTACACTGACTGGTGTCTCTCAGTCCCCTCTCTCTCAGGGAGATATCTGTACACTGACTGGTGTCTCTCAGTCCCCTCTCTCTCTCAGGGAGATATCTGTACACTGACTGGTGTCTCTCAGTCCCCTCTCTCTCAGGGAGATATCTGTACACTGACTGGTGTCTCTCTGTCCCCCCTCCCTCAGGGAGATATCTGTACACAGACTGGTGTCTCTCTGTCCCCTCTCTCTCAGGGAGATATCTGTCCAGTGACTGGGGTATCTCAGTCCCCTCTCTCTCAGGGAGATATCTGTACACTGACTGGTGTCTCTCAGTCCCCTCTCTCTCTCAGGGAGATATCTGTACACTGACTGGTGTCTCTCAGTCCCCTCTCTCTCAGGGAGATATCTGTACACTGACTGGTGTCTGTCAGTCCCGTCTCTCTCTCAGGGAGATATCTGTACACTGACTGCTGTCTCTCAGTCCTCTCTCTCTCTCTTTCAGGGAGATATCTGTACACTGACTGGTGTCTCTCAGTCGCCCCTCTCTCTCTCTCAGGAAGATATCTGTACACTGACTGGTGTCTCTCAGTCTCCCCCCCTCTCTCTCTCTCTCTCAGGGAGATATCTGTACACAGACTGGTGTCTCTCAGTCCCCTCTCTCTCTCAGGGAGATATGTGTACACTGACTGGTGTCTCTCAGTCCCCTCTCTCTCAGGGAGATATCTGTACACTGACTGGCATCTCTCAGTCCCCTCTCTCTCTGTCAGGGAGATATTTGTACACTGCCTAGCGTCTTTCAGTCCCCTCTCTCTCAGGGAGATATTTGTACACTGACTGGTGTCTCTCAGTCCCCTCTCTCTCAGGGAGATATCTGTACACTGACTGGTGTCTCTCTGTCCCCCCTCCCTCAGGGAGATATCTGTACACTGACTGGTGTCTCTCAATCCCCTCTCTCTCTCTCAGGGAGATATCTGTACACTGACTGGTGTCTCTCAGTCCCCTCTCTCTCAGGGAGATATCTGTACACTGACTGGTGTCTCTCAGTCCCCTCTCTCTCTCAGGGAGATATCTGTACACTGACTGGTGTCTCTCAGTCCCCCCCCTCTCTCTCTCTCTCAGGGAGATATCTGTACACTGACTGGTGTCTCTCAGTCCCCTCTCTCTCAGGGAGATATCTGTCCACTGACTGGGGTCTCTCAGTCCCCCCTCTCTCTCTCTCTCTCAGGGAGATATCTGTACACTGACTGGTGTCTCTCAGTCCCCCCTCTCTCTCTCTCTCAGGGAGATATCTGTACACTGACTGGTGTCTCTCAGTCCCCTCTCTCTCAGGGAGATATCTGTCCACTGACTGGGGTCTCTCAGTCCCCTCTCTCTCTCAGGGAGATATCTGTACACTGACTGGTGTCTCTCAGTCCCCCCTCTCTCTCTCTCTCTCAGGGAGATATCTGTACACTGACTGGTGTCTCTCAGTCCCCTCTCTCTCAGGGAGATATCTGTCCACTGACTGGGGTCTCTCAGTCCCCTCTCTCTCTCAGGGAGATATCTGTACACTGACTGGTGTCTCTCAGTCACCCCCCTCTCTCTCTCTCTCTCTCTCTCAGGGAGATATCTTCCACTGACTGGTGTCTCTCAGTCCCCCCTCTCTCTCTCTCTCTCTCAGGGAGATATCTGTACACAGACTGGTGTCTCTCAGTCCCCTCTCTCTCAGGGAGATATCTGTCCACTGACTGGTGTCTCTCAGTCCCCTCTCTCTCAGGGAGATATCTGTACACTGACTGGTGTCTCTCAGTCCCCCCTCTCTCTCTCTCTCTCAGGGAGATATCTGTACACTGACTGGTGTCTCTCAGTCCCCTCTCTCTCAGGGAGATATCTGTCCACTGACTGGGGTCTCTCAGTCCCCTCTCTCTCTCAGGGAGATATCTGTACACTGACTGGTGTCTCTCAGTCACCCCCCTCTCTCTCTCTCTCTCTCTCTCTCTCTCAGGGAGATATCTTCCACTGACTGGTGTCTCTCAGTCCCCCCTCTCTCTCTCTCTCTCTCAGGGAGATATCTGTACACAGACTGGTGTCTCTCAGTCCCCCCTCTCTCTCTCAGGGAGATATCTGTACACTGACTGGTGTCTCTCAGTCCCCTCTCTCTCTCAGGGAGATATCTGTACACTGACTGGTGTCTCTCAGTCCCCCCTCTCTCTCTCTCAGGGAGATATCTGTACACTGACTGGTGTCTCTCAGTCACCCCCCCCTCTCTCTCTCTCAGGGAGATATCTGTACACAGACTAGTGTCTCTCAGTCCCCTCTCTCTCTCAGGGAGATATCTGTACACTGACTGGGGTCTCTCAGTCCCCTCTCTCTCTCAGGGAGATATCTGTACACTGACTGGGGTCTCTCAGTCCCCTCTCTCTCTCAGGGAGATATCTGTACACTGACTGGTGTCTCTCAGTCCCCTCTCTCTCTCAGGGAGATATCTGTACACTGACTGGGGTCTCTCAGTCCCCTCTCTCTCTCAGGGAGATATCTGTACACTGACTGGTGTCTCTCAGTCCCCTCTCTCTCAGGGAGATATCTGTACACTGACTGGTGTCTGTCAGTCCCGTCTCTCTCTCAGGGAGATATCTGTACACTGACTGGTGTCTCTCAGTCCCCTCTCTCTCAGGGAGATATCTGTACACTGACTGGTGTCTCTCTGTCCCCCCTCCCTCAGGGAGATATCTGTACACAGACTGGTGTCTCTCTGTCCCCTCTCTCTCAGGGAGATATCTGTCCAGTGACTGGGGTATCTCAGTCCCCTCTCTCTCAGGGAGATATCTGTACACTGACTGGTGTCTCTCAGTCCCCTCTCTCTCTCAGGGAGATATCTGTACACTGACTGGTGTCTCTCAGTCCCCTCTCTCTCAGGGAGATATCTGTACACTGACTGGTGTCTGTCAGTCCCGTCTCTCTCTCAGGGAGATATCTGTACACTGACTGCTGTCTCTCAGTCCTCTCTCTCTCTCTTTCAGGGAGATATCTGTACACTGACTGGTGTCTCTCAGTCGCCCCTCTCTCTCTCTCAGGAAGATATCTGTACACTGACTGGTGTCTCTCAGTCTCCCCCCCTCTCTCTCTCTCTCTCAGGGAGATATCTGTACACAGACTGGTGTCTCTCAGTCCCCTCTCTCTCTCAGGGAGATATGTGTACACTGACTGGTGTCTCTCAGTCCCCTCTCTCTCAGGGAGATATCTGTACACTGACTGGCATCTCTCAGTCCCCTCTCTCTCTGTCAGGGAGATATTTGTACACTGCCTAGCGTCTTTCAGTCCCCTCTCTCTCAGGGAGATATTTGTACACTGACTGGTGTCTCTCAGTCCCCTCTCTCTCAGGGAGATATCTGTACACTGACTGGTGTCTCTCTGTCCCCCCTCCCTCAGGGAGATATCTGTACACTGACTGGTGTCTCTCAATCCCCTCTCTCTCTCTCAGGGAGATATCTGTACACTGACTGGTGTCTCTCAGTCCCCTCTCTCTCAGGGAGATATCTGTACACTGACTGGTGTCTCTCAGTCCCCTCTCTCTCTCAGGGAGATATCTGTACACTGACTGGTGTCTCTCAGTCCCCCCCCTCTCTCTCTCTCTCAGGGAGATATCTGTACACTGACTGGTGTCTCTCAGTCCCCTCTCTCTCAGGGAGATATCTGTCCACTGACTGGGGTCTCTCAGTCCCCCCACTCTCTCTCTCTCTCACGGAGATATCTGTACACTGACTGGTGTCTCTCAGTCCCCCCTCTCTCTCTCAGGGAGATATCTGTACACTGACTGGTGTCTCTCAGTCCCCTCTCTCTCAGGGAGATATCTGTCCACTGACTGGGGTCTCTCAGTCCCCTCTCTCTCTCAGGGAGATATCTGTACACTGACTGGTGTCTCTCAGTCCCCCCTCTCTCTCTCTCTCTCAGGGAGATATCTGTACACTGACTGGTGTCTCTCAGTCCCCTCTCTCTCAGGGAGATATCTGTCCACTGACTGGGGTCTCTCAGTCCCCTCTCTCTCTCAGGGAGATATCTGTACACTGACTGGTGTCTCTCAGTCACCCCCCTCTCTCTCTCTCTCTCTCTCTCAGGGAGATATCTTCCACTGACTGGTGTCTCTCAGTCCCCCCTCTCTCTCTCTCTCTCTCAGGGAGATATCTGTACACAGACTGGTGTCTCTCAGTCCCCTCTCTCTCAGGGAGATATCTGTCCACTGACTGGTGTCTCTCAGTCCCCTCTCTCTCAGGGAGATATCTGTACACTGACTGGTGTCTCTCAGTCCCCCCTCTCTCTCTCTCTCTCAGGGAGATATCTGTACACTGACTGGTGTCTCTCAGTCCCCTCTCTCTCAGGGAGATATCTGTCCACTGACTGGGGTCTCTCAGTCCCCTCTCTCTCTCAGGGAGATATCTGTACACTGACTGGTGTCTCTCAGTCACCCCCCTCTCTCTCTCTCTCTCTCTCTCAGGGAGATATCTTCCACTGACTGGTGTCTCTCAGTCCCCCCTCTCTCTCTCTCTCTCTCAGGGAGATATCTGTACACAGACTGGTGTCTCTCAGTCCCCCCTCTCTCTCTCAGGGAGATATCTGTACACTGACTGGTGTCTCTCAGTCCCCTCTCTCTCTCAGGGAGATATCTGTACACTGACTGGTGTCTCTCAGTCCCCCCTCTCTCTCTCTCAGGGAGATATCTGTACACTGACTGGTGTCTCTCAGTCACCCCCCCCTCTCTCTCTCTCAGGGAGATATCTGTACACAGACTAGTGTCTCTCAGTCCCCTCTCTCTCTCAGGGAGATATCTGTACACTGACTGGGGTCTCTCAGTCCCCTCTCTCTCTCAGGGAGATATCTGTACACTGACTGGTGTCTCTCAGTCCCCTCTCTCTCAGGGAGATATCTGTCCACTGACTGGGGTCTCTCAGTCCCCTCTCTCTCTCAGGGAGATATCTGTACACTGACTGGTGTCTCTCAGTCCCCCCTCTCTCTCTCTCAGGGAGATATCTGTACACTGACTGGTGTCTCTCAGTCACCCCCCCCTCTCTCTCTCTCAGGGAGATATCTGTACACAGACTAGTGTCTCTCAGTCCCCTCTCTCTCTCAGGGAGATATCTGTCCACTGACTGGGGTCTCTCAGTCCCCTCTCTCTCTCAGGGAGATATCTGTACACTGACTGGTGTCTCTCAGTCCCCCCTCTCTCTCTCTCAGGGAGATATCTGTACACTGACTGGTGTCTCTCAGTCGCCCCTCTCTCTCTCTCAGGAAGATATCTGTACACTGACTGGTGTCTCTCAGTCTCCCCCCCTCTCTCTCTCTCTCTCAGGGAGATATCTGTACACAGACTGGTGTCTCTCAGTCCCCTCTCTCTCTCAGGGAGATATGTGTACACTGACTGGTGTCTCTCAGTCCCCTCTCTCTCAGGGAGATATCTGTACACTGACTGGCATCTCTCAGTCCCCTCTCTCTCTGTCAGGGAGATATTTGTACACTGCCTAGCGTCTTTCAGTCCCCTCTCTCTCAGGGAGATATTTGTACACTGACTGGTGTCTCTCAGTCCCCTCTCTCTCAGGGAGATATCTGTACACTGACTGGTGTCTCTCTGTCCCCCCTCCCTCAGGGAGATATCTGTACACTGACTGGTGTCTCTCATCCCCTCTCTCTCTCTCAGGGAGATATCTGTACACTGACTGGTGTCTCTCAGTCCCCTCTCTCTCAGGGAGATATCTGTACACTGACTGGTGTCTCTCAGTCCCCTCTCTCTCTCAGGGAGATATCTGTACACTGACTGGTGTCTCTCAGTCCCCCCCCTCTCTCTCTCTCTCAGGGAGATATCTGTACACTGACTGGTGTCTCTCAGTCCCCTCTCTCTCAGGGAGATATCTGTCCACTGACTGGGGTCTCTCAGTCCCCCCTCTCTCTCTCTCTCTCAGGGAGATATCTGTACACTGACTGGTGTCTCTCAGTCCCCCCTCTCTCTCTCTCTCTCAGGGAGATATCTGTACACTGACTGGTGTCTCTCAGTCCCCTCTCTCTCAGGGAGATATCTGTCCACTGACTGGGGTCTCTCAGTCCCCTCTCTCTCTCAGGGAGATATCTGTACACTGACTGGTGTCTCTCAGTCACCCCCCTCTCTCTCTCTCTCTCTCTCTCAGGGAGATATCTTCCACTGACTGGTGTCTCTCAGTCCCCCCCCTCTCTCTCTCTCTCTCAGGGAGATATCTGTACACAGACTGGTGTCTCTCAGTCCCCTCTCTCTCAGGGAGATATCTGTCCACTGACTGGGGTCTCTCAGTCCCCTCTCTCTCTCAGGGAGATATCTGTACACTGACTGGTGTCTCTCAGTCCCCCCTCTCTCTCTCTCAGGGAGATATCTGTACACTGACTGGTGTCTCTCAGTCACCCCCCCCTCTCTCTCTCTCAGGGAGATATCTGTACACAGACTAGTGTCTCTCAGTCCCCTCTCTCTCTCAGGGAGATATCTGTACACTGACTGGGGTCTCTCAGTCCCCTCTCTCTCTCAGGGAGATATCTGTACACTGACTGGTGTCTCTCAGTCCCCTCTCTCTCAGGGAGATATCTGTCCACTGACTGGGGTCTCTCAGTCCCCTCTCTCTCTCAGGGAGATATCTGTACACTGACTGGTGTCTCTCAGTCCCCCCTCTCTCTCTCTCAGGGAGATATCTGTACACTGACTGGTGTCTCTCAGTCACCCCCCCCTCTCTCTCTCTCAGGGAGATATCTGTACACAGACTAGTGTCTCTCAGTCCCCTCTCTCTCTCAGGGAGATATCTGTACACTGACTGGGGTCTCTCAGTCCCCTCTCTCTCTCAGGGAGATATCTGTACACTGACTGGTGTCTCTCAGTCCCCTCACTCTCTCTCAGGGAGATATCTGTACACTGACTGGGGTCTCTCAGTCCCCCCCCTCTCTCTCAGGGAGATATCTGTACACTGACTGCTGTCTCTCAGTCCCCTCTCTCTCTCAGGGAGATATCTGTACACTGACTGGTGTCTCTCAGTCCTCTCTCTCTCTCTCTCTGTCTGTCTCTCAGGGAGATATCTGTACACTGACTGGGGTCTCTCAGTCCCCTCTCTCTCTCTCTCAGGGAGATATCTGTACACTGACTGGTGTCTCTCAGTCCCCACTCTCTCTGTCAGAGAGATATTTGTACACTGACTGGTGTCTCTCAGTCCTCTCTCTCTCTCTGTCTGTCTCTCAGGGAGATATCTGTACACTGACTGGTGTCTCTCGGTTCCCCCCTCTCTCTCAGGGAGATATCTGTACACTGACTGGTGTCTCTCAGTCCCCTCTCTCCCTCTCTCTCAGGGAGATATCTGTACACTGACTGGTGTCTCTGAGTCCCCTCTCTCTCTCAGGGAGATATCTGTACACTGACTGGTGTCTCTCAGTCCCCTCTCTCTCTCTCTGGGAGATATCTGTACACTGACTGGTGTCTCTGAGTCCCCTCTCTCTCTCAGGGAGATATCTGTACACTGACTGGTGTCTCTCAGTCCCCTCTCTCTCTCAGGGAGATATCTGTACACTGACTGGTGTCTCTCAGTCCCCTCTCTCTCTCTCTCAGGGAGATATCTGTACACTGACTGGTGTCTCTCAGTCCCCTCTCTCTCTCTCAGGGAGATATCTGTACACTGACTGGTGTCTCTCAGTCCCCTCTCTCTCTCTCAGGGAGATATCTGTACACAGACTGGTGTCTATCAGTCCCCTCTCTCTCTCTCTGGGAGATATCTGTACACTGACTGGTGTCTCTCAGTACCCTCTCTCTCTCTCAGGGATATATCTGTACACTGACTGGTGTCTATCAGTCCCCTCTCTCTCTCTCTGGGAGAAATCTGTACACTGACTGGTGTCTCTCAGTCCCCCCTCTCTCTCTCAGGGAGATATCTGTACACAGACTGGTGTCTCTCTGTCCCCTCTCTCTCAGGGAGATATCTGTCCACTGACTGGGGTATCTCAGTCCCCTCTCTCTCAGGGAGATATCTGTACACTGACTGGTGTCTCTCAGTCCCCTCTCTCTCTCAGGGAGATATCTGTACACTGACTGGTGTCTCTCAGTCCCCTCTCTCTCAGGGAGATATCTGTACACTGACTGGTGTCTGTCAGTCCCCTCTCTCTGTCAGGGAGATATCTGTACACTGACTGCTGTCTCTCAGTCCTCTCTCTCTCTCTTTCAGGGAGATATCTGTACACTGACTGGTGTCTCTCAGTCGCCCCTCTCTCTCTCTCAGGAAGATATCTGTACACTGACTGGTGTCTCTCAGTCCCCCCCCCCCCTCTCTCTCTCTCTCAGGGAGATATCTGTACACAGACTGGTGTCTCTCAGTCCCCTCTCTCTCTCAGGGAGATATGTGTACACTGACTGGTGTCTCTCAATCCCCTCTCTCTTTCAGGGAGATATCTGTACACTGACTGGTGTCTCTCAGTCCCCTCTCTCTCAGGGAGATATCTGTACACTGACTGGCATCTCTCAGTCCCCTCTCTCTCTGTCAGGGAGATATTTGTACACTGCCTAGCGTCTTTCAGTCCCCTCTCTCTCAGGGAGATATTTGTACACTGACTGGTGTCTCTCAGTCCCCTCTCTCTCAGGGAGATATCTGTACACTGACTGGTGTCTCTCTGTCCCCCCTCCCTCAGGGAGATATCTGTACACTGACTGGTGTCTCTCAATCCCCTCTCTCTCTCTCAGGGAGATATCTGTACACTGACTGGTGTCTCTCAGTCCCCTCTCTCTCAGGGAGATATCTGTACACTGACTGGTGTCTCTCAGTCCCCCCTCTCTCTCAAGGAGATATCTGTACACTGACTGGTGTCTCACAGTCCCCCCTCTCTCTCAGGGAGATATCTGTACACTGACTGGTGTCTCTCAGTCCCCTCTCTCTCTCTCAGGGAGATATCTGTACACTGACTGGGGTCTCTCAGTCCCCTCTCTCTCTCAGGGAGATATCTGTACACTGACTGGTGTCTCTCAGTCCTCTCTCTCTCTCTCTCTCTCTGTCTGTCTCTCAGGGAGATATCTGTACACTGACTGGTGTCTCTCAGTCCCCTCTCTCTCAGGGAGATATCTGTACACTGACTGGTGTCTCTCAGTCCCCTCTCTCTCTGTCAGGGAGATATTTGTACACTGCCTGGCGTCTTTCAGTCCCCTCTCTCTCAGGGAGATATTTGTACACTGACTGGTGTCTCTCAGTCCCATCTCTCTCAGGGAGATATCTGTACACTGACTGGTGTCTCTCAGTCCCCTCTCTCTCAGGGAGATATCTGTACACTGACTGGTGTCTCTCTGTCCCCCCTCCCTCAGGGAGATATCTGTACACTGACTGGTGTCTCTCAATCCCCTCTCTCTCTCTCAGGGAGATATCTGTACACTGACTGGTGTCTCTCAGTCCCCTCTCTCTCAGGGAGATATCTGTACACTGACTGGTGTCTCTCAGTCCCCCCTTTCTCTCAAGGAGATATCTGTACACTGACTGGTGTCTCTCAGTCCCCCCTCTCTCTCAGGGAGATATCTGTACACAGACTGGTGTCTCTCAGTCCCCTCTCTCTCTGTCAGAGAGATATTTGTACACTGACTGGTGTCTCTCAGTCCTCTCTCTCTCTCTCTCTGTCTGTCTCTCAGGGAGATATCTGTACACTGACTGGTGTCTCTCAGTCCCCTCTCTCTCTCTCTCTCTCAGGGAGATATCTGTACACTGACTGGTGTCTCTCAGTCCCCCCTCTCTCTCAGGGAGATATCTTTACACTGACTGGTGTCTCTCAGTCCCCCCTCTCTCTCAGGGAGATATCTGTACACTGACTGGTGTCTCTCAGTCCCCTCTCTCTCTCTCAGGGAGATATCTGGACACTGACTGGCGTCTCTCAGTCCCCTCTCTCTCTCAGGGAGATATCTGTACACTGACTGGTGTCTCTCAGTCCTCTCTCTCTCTCTCTCTGTCTGTCTCTCAGGGAGATATCTGTACACTGACTGCCGTCTCTCAGTCCTCTCTCTCTCTCTTTCAGGGAGATATCTGTACACTGACTGGTGTCTCTCAGTCGCCCCTCTCTCTCTCTCAGGGAGATATCTGTACACAGACTGGTGTCTCTCAGTCCCCTCTCTCTCAGGGAGATATCTGTCCACTGACTGTGGTCTCTCAGTCCCCTCTCTCTCTCAGGGAGATATGTGTACACTGACTGGTGTCTCTCAATCCCCTCTCTCTCTCTCTCTGTCTGTCTCGCAGGGAGATATCTGTACACTGACTGGTGTCTCTCAGTCCCCTCTCTCTCTCAGGGAGATATCTGTACACTGACTGGTGTCTCTCAGTCCCCTCTCTCTCTCAGGGAGATATCTGTACACTGACTGGTGTCTCTCAGTCCCCTCTCTCTCAGGGAGATATCTGTACACTGACTGGTGTCTGTCAGTCCCGTCTCTCTCTCAGGGAGATATCTGTACACTGACTGCTGTCTCTCAGTCCTCTCTCTCTCTCTTTCAGGGAGATATCTGTACACTGACTGGTGTCTCTCAGTCGCCCCTCTCTCTCTCTCAGGAAGATATCTGTACACTGACTGGTGTCTCTCAGTCTCCCCCCCTCTCTCTCTCTCTCTCAGGGAGATATCTGTACACAGACTGGTGTCTCTCAGTCCCCTCTCTCTCTCAGGGAGATATGTGTACACTGACTGGTGTCTCTCAGTCCCCTCTCTCTCAGGGAGATATCTGTACACTGACTGGCATCTCTCAGTCCCCTCTCTCTCTGTCAGGGAGATATTTGTACACTGCCTAGCGTCTTTCAGTCCCCTCTCTCTCAGGGAGATATTTGTACACTGACTGGTGTCTCTCAGTCCCCTCTCTCTCAGGGAGATATCTGTACACTGACTGGTGTCTCTCTGTCCCCCCTCCCTCAGGGAGATATCTGTACACTGACTGGTGTCTCTCAATCCCCTCTCTCTCTCTCAGGGAGATATCTGTACACTGACTGGTGTCTCTCAGTCCCCTCTCTCTCAGGGAGATATCTGTACACTGACTGGTGTCTCTCAGTCCCCTCTCTCTCTCAGGGAGATATCTGTACACTGACTGGTGTCTCTCAGTCCCCCCCCTCTCTCTCTCTCTCAGGGAGATATCTGTACACTGACTGGTGTCTCTCAGTCCCCTCTCTCTCAGGGAGATATCTGTCCACTGACTGGGGTCTCTCAGTCCCCCCACTCTCTCTCTCTCTCAGGGAGATATCTGTACACTGACTGGTGTCTCTCAGTCCCCCCTCTCTCTCTCTCTCAGGGAGATATCTGTACACTGACTGGTGTCTCTCAGTCCCCTCTCTCTCAGGGAGATATCTGTCCACTGACTGGGGTCTCTCAGTCCCCTCTCTCTCTCAGGGAGATATCTGTACACTGACTGGTGTCTCTCAGTCCCCCCTCTCTCTCTCTCTCTCAGGGAGATATCTGTACACTGACTGGTGTCTCTCAGTCCCCTCTCTCTCAGGGAGATATCTGTCCACTGACTGGGGTCTCTCAGTCCCCTCTCTCTCTCAGGGAGATATCTGTACACTGACTGGTGTCTCTCAGTCACCCCCCTCTCTCTCTCTCTCTCTCTCTCAG
Organism: Chiloscyllium punctatum; assembly: GCF_047496795.1. Lineage (NCBI taxonomy): Eukaryota > Metazoa > Chordata > Chondrichthyes > Orectolobiformes > Hemiscylliidae > Chiloscyllium > Chiloscyllium punctatum. Next base: position 11,283,047 of record NC_092766.1, read on the forward strand.
GGAGATATCTTCCACTGACTGGTGTCTCTCAGTCCCCCCTCTCTCTCTCTCTCTCTCAGGGAGATATCTGTACACAGACTGGTGTCTCTCAGTCCCCTCTCTCTCAGGGAGATATCTGTCCACTGACTGGTGTCTCTCAGTCCCCTCTCTCTCAGGGAGATATCTGTACACTGACTGGTGTCTCTCAGTCCCCCCTCTCTCTCTCTCTCTCAGGGAGATATCTGTACACTGACTGGTGTCTCTCAGTCCCCTCTCTCTCAGGGAGATATCTGTCCACTGACTGGGGTCTCTCAGTCCCCTCTCTCTCTCAGGGAGATATCTGTACACTGACTGGTGTCTCTCAGTCACCCCCCTCTCTCTCTCTCTCTCTCTCTCAGGGAGATATCTTCCACTGACTGGTGTCTCTCAGTCCCCCCTCTCTCTCTCTCTCTCTCAGGGAGATATCTGTACACAGACTGGTGTCTCTCAGTCCCCCCTCTCTCTCTCAGGGAGATATCTGTACACTGACTGGTGTCTCTCAGTCCCCTCTCTCTCTCAGGGAGATATCTGTACACTGACTGGTGTCTCTCAGTCCCCCCTCTCTCTCTCTCAGGGAGATATCTGTACACTGACTGGTGTCTCTCAGTCACCCCCCCCTCTCTCTCTCTCAGGGAGATATCTGTACACAGACTAGTGTCTCTCAGTCCCCTCTCTCTCTCAGGGAGATATCTGTACACTGACTGGGGTCTCTCAGTCCCCTCTCTCTCTCAGGGAGATATCTGTACACTGACTGGTGTCTCTCAGTCCCCTCTCTCTCAGGGAGATATCTGTCCACTGACTGGGGTCTCTCAGTCCCCTCTCTCTCTCAGGGAGATATCTGTACACTGACTGGTGTCTCTCAGTCCCCCCTCTCTCTCTCTCAGGGAGATATCTGTACACTGACTGGTGTCTCTCAGTCACCCCCCCCTCTCTCTCTCTCAGGGAGATATCTGTACACAGACTAGTGTCTCTCAGTCCCCTCTCTCTCTCAGGGAGATATCTGTCCACTGACTGGGGTCTCTCAGTCCCCTCTCTCTCTCAGGGAGATATCTGTACACTGACTGGTGTCTCTCAGTCCCCCCTCTCTCTCTCTCAGGGAGATATCTGTACACTGACTGGTGTCTCTCAGTCGCCCCTCTCTCTCTCTCAGGAAGATATCTGTACACTGACTGGTGTCTCTCAGTCTCCCCCCCTCTCTCTCTCTCTCTCAGGGAGATATCTGTACACAGACTGGTGTCTCTCAGTCCCCTCTCTCTCTCAGGGAGATATGTGTACACTGACTGGTGTCTCTCAGTCCCCTCTCTCTCAGGGAGATATCTGTACACTGACTGGCATCTCTCAGTCCCCTCTCTCTCTGTCAGGGAGATATTTGTACACTGCCTAGCGTCTTTCAGTCCCCTCTCTCTCAGGGAGATATTTGTACACTGACTGGTGTCTCTCAGTCCCCTCTCTCTCAGGGAGATATCTGTACACTGACTGGTGTCTCTCTGTCCCCCCTCCCTCAGGGAGATATCTGTACACTGACTGGTGTCTCTCAATCCCCTCTCTCTCTCTCAGGGAGATATCTGTACACTGACTGGTGTCTCTCAGTCCCCTCTCTCTCAGGGAGATATCTGTACACTGACTGGTGTCTCTCAGTCCCCTCTCTCTCTCAGGGAGATATCTGTACACTGACTGGTGTCTCTCAGTCCCCCCCCCTCTCTCTCTCTCTCAGGGAGATATCTGTACACTGACTGGTGTCTCTCAGTCCCCTCTCTCTCAGGGAGATATCTGTCCACTGACTGGGGTCTCTCAGTCCCCCCTCTCTCTCTCTCTCTCAGGGAGATATCTGTACACTGACTGGTGTCTCTCAGTCCCCCCTCTCTCTCTCTCTCTCAGGGAGATATCTGTACACTGACTGGTGTCTCTCAGTCCCCTCTCTCTCAGGGAGATATCTGTCCACTGACTGGGGTCTCTCAGTCCCCTCTCTCTCTCAGGGAGATATCTGTACACTGACTGGTGTCTCTCAGTCACCCCCCTCTCTCTCTCTCTCTCTCTCTCAGGGAGATATCTTCCACTGACTGGTGTCTCTCAGTCCCCCCTCTCTCTCTCTCTCTCTCAGGGAGATATCTGTACACAGACTGGTGTCTCTCAGTCCCCTCTCTCTCAGGGAGATATCTGTCCACTGACTGGGGTCACTCAGTCCCCTCTCTCTCTCAGGGAGATATCTGTACACTGACTGGTGTCTCTCAGTCCCCCCTCTCTCTCTCTCAGGGAGATATCTGTACACTGACTGGTGTCTCTCAGTCACCCCCCCCTCTCTCTCTCTCAGGGAGATATCTGTACACAGACTAGTGTCTCTCAGTCCCCTCTCTCTCTCAGGGAGATATCTGTACACTGACTGGGGTCTCTCAGTCCCCTCTCTCTCTCAGGGAGATATCTGTACACTGACTGGTGTCTCTCAGTCCCCTCTCTCTCAGGGAGATATCTGTCCACTGACTGGGGTCTCTCAGTCCCCTCTCTCTCTCAGGGAGATATCTGTACACTGACTGGTGTCTCTCAGTCCCCCCTCTCTCTCTCTCAGGGAGATATCTGTACACTGACTGGTGTCTCTCAGTCACCCCCCCCTCTCTCTCTCTCAGGGAGATATCTGTACACAGACTAGTGTCTCTCAGTCCCCTCTCTCTCTCAGGGAGATATCTGTACACTGACTGGGGTCTCTCAGTCCCCTCTCTCTCTCAGGGAGATATCTGTACACTGACTGGTGTCTCTCAGTCCCCTCACTCTCTCTCAGGGAGATATCTGTACACTGACTGGGGTCTCTCAGTCCCCCCCCTCTCTCTCAGGGAGATATCTGTACACTGACTGCTGTCTCTCAGTCCCCTCTCTCTCTCAGGGAGATATCTGTACACTGACTGGTGTCTCTCAGTCCTCTCTCTCTCTCTCTCTGTCTGTCTCTCAGGGAGATATCTGTACACTGACTGGGGTCTCTCAGTCCCCTCTCTCTCTCTCTCAGGGAGATATCTGTACACTGACTGGTGTCTCTCAGTCCCCACTCTCTCTGTCAGAGAGATATTTGTACACTGACTGGTGTCTCTCAGTCCTCTCTCTCTCTCTGTCTGTCTCTCAGGGAGATATCTGTACACTGACTGGTGTCTCTCGGTTCCCCCCTCTCTCTCAGGGAGATATCTGTACACTGACTGGTGTCTCTCAGTCCCCTCTCTCCCTCTCTCTCAGGGAGATATCTGTACACTGACTGGTGTCTCTGAGTCCCCTCTCTCTCTCAGGGAGATATCTGTACACTGACTGGTGTCTCTCAGTCCCCTCTCTCTCTCTCTGGGAGATATCTGTACACTGACTGGTGTCTCTGAGTCCCCTCTCTCTCTCAGGGAGATATCTGTACACTGACTGGTGTCTCTCAGTCCCCTCTCTCTCTCAGGGAGATATCTGTACACTGACTGGTGTCTCTCAGTCCCCTCTCTCTCTCTCTCAGGGAGATATCTGTACACTGACTGGTGTCTCTCAGTCCCCTCTCTCTCTCTCAGGGAGATATCTGTACACTGACTGGTGTCTCTCAGTCCCCTCTCTCTCTCTCAGGGAGATATCTGTACACAGACTGGTGTCTATCAGTCCCCTCTCTCTCTCTCTGGGAGATATCTGTACACTGACTGGTGTCTCTCAGTACCCTCTCTCTCTCTCAGGGATATATCTGTACACTGACTGGTGTCTATCAGTCCCCTCTCTCTCTCTCTGGGAGAAATCTGTACACTGACTGGTGTCTCTCAGTCCCCCCTCTCTCTCTCAGGGAGATATCTGTACACAGACTGGTGTCTCTCTGTCCCCTCTCTCTCAGGGAGATATCTGTCCACTGACTGGGGTATCTCAGTCCCCTCTCTCTCAGGGAGATATCTGTACACTGACTGGTGTCTCTCAGTCCCCTCTCTCTCTCAGGGAGATATCTGTACACTGACTGGTGTCTCTCAGTCCCCTCTCTCTCAGGGAGATATCTGTACACTGACTGGTGTCTGTCAGTCCCCTCTCTCTGTCAGGGAGATATCTGTACACTGACTGCTGTCTCTCAGTCCTCTCTCTCTCTCTTTCAGGGAGATATCTGTACACTGACTGGTGTCTCTCAGTCGCCCCTCTCTCTCTCTCAGGAAGATATCTGTACACTGACTGGTGTCTCTCAGTCCCCCCCCCCCCTCTCTCTCTCTCTCAGGGAGATATCTGTACACAGACTGGTGTCTCTCAGTCCCCTCTCTCTCTCAGGGAGATATGTGTACACTGACTGGTGTCTCTCAGTCCCCTCTCTCTCTCTCTCAGGGAGATATCTGTACACTGACTGGTGTCTCTCAATCCCCTCTCTCTTTCAGGGAGATATCTGTACACTGACTGGTGTCTCTCAGTCCCCTCTCTCTCAGGGAGATATCTGTACACTGACTGGCATCTCTCAGTCCCCTCTCTCTCTGTCAGGGAGATATTTGTACACTGCCTAGCGTCTTTCAGTCCCCTCTCTCTCAGGGAGATATTTGTACACTGACTGGTGTCTCTCAGTCCCCTCTCTCTCAGGGAGATATCTGTACACTGACTGGTGTCTCTCTGTCCCCCCTCCCTCAGGGAGATATCTGTACACTGACTGGTGTCTCTCAATCCCCTCTCTCTCTCTCAGGGAGATATCTGTACACTGACTGGTGTCTCTCAGTCCCCTCTCTCTCAGGGAGATATCTGTACACTGACTGGTGTCTCTCAGTCCCCCCTCTCTCTCAAGGAGATATCTGTACACTGACTGGTGTCTCACAGTCCCCCCTCTCTCTCAGGGAGATATCTGTACACTGACTGGTGTCTCTCAGTCCCCTCTCTCTCTCTCAGGGAGATATCTGTACACTGACTGGCGTCTCTCAGTCCCCTCTCTCTCTCAGGGAGATATCTGTACACTGACTGGTGTCTCTCAGTCCTCTCTCTCTCTCTCTCTCTCTGTCTGTCTCTCAGGGAGATATCTGTACACTGACTGGTGTCTCTCAGTCCCCTCTCTCTCAGGGAGATATCTGTACACTGACTGGTGTCTCTCAGTCCCCTCTCTCTCTGTCAGGGAGATATTTGTACACTGCCTGGCGTCTTTCAGTCCCCTCTCTCTCAGGGAGATATTTGTACACTGACTGGTGTCTCTCAGTCCCATCTCTCTCAGGGAGATATCTGTACACTGACTGGTGTCTCTCAGTCCCCTCTCTCTCAGGGAGATATCTGTACACTGACTGGTGTCTCTCTGTCCCCCCTCCCTCAGGGAGATATCTGTACACTGACTGGTGTCTCTCAATCCCCTCTCTCTCTCTCAGGGAGATATCTGTACACTGACTGGTGTCTCTCAGTCCCCTCTCTCTCAGGGAGATATCTGTACACTGACTGGTGTCTCTCAGTCCCCCCTTTCTCTCAAGGAGATATCTGTACACTGACTGGTGTCTCTCAGTCCCCCCTCTCTCTCAGGGAGATATCTGTACACAGACTGGTGTCTCTCAGTCCCCTCTCTCTCTGTCAGAGAGATATTTGTACACTGACTGGTGTCTCTCAGTCCTCTCTCTCTCTCTCTCTGTCTGTCTCTCAGGGAGATATCTGTACACTGACTGGTGTCTCTCAGTCCCCTCTCTCTCTCTCTCTCTCAGGGAGATATCTGTACACTGACTGGTGTCTCTCAGTCCCCCCTCTCTCTCAGGGAGATATCTTTACACTGACTGGTGTCTCTCAGTCCCCCCTCTCTCTCAGGGAGATATCTGTACACTGACTGGTGTCTCTCAGTCCCCTCTCTCTCTCTCAGGGAGATATCTGGACACTGACTGGCGTCTCTCAGTCCCCTCTCTCTCTCAGGGAGATATCTGTACACTGACTGGTGTCTCTCAGTCCTCTCTCTCTCTCTCTCTGTCTGTCTCTCAGGGAGATATCTGTACACTGACTGCCGTCTCTCAGTCCTCTCTCTCTCTCTTTCAGGGAGATATCTGTACACTGACTGGTGTCTCTCAGTCGCCCCTCTCTCTCTCTCAGGGAGATATCTGTACACAGACTGGTGTCTCTCAGTCCCCTCTCTCTCAGGGAGATATCTGTCCACTGACTGTGGTCTCTCAGTCCCCTCTCTCTCTCAGGGAGATATGTGTACACTGACTGGTGTCTCTCAATCCCCTCTCTCTCTCTCTCTGTCTGTCTCGCAGGGAGATATCTGTACACTGACTGGTGTCTCTCAGTCCCCTCTCTCTCTCAGGGAGATATCTGTACACTGACTGGTGTCTCTCAGTCCCCTCTCTCTCTCTCTGGGAGATATCTGTACACTGATTGGTGTCTCTGAGTCCCCTCTCTCTCTCTCAGGGAGATATCTGTACACTGACTGGTGTCTCTCAGTCCCCCCTCTCTCTCTCTCAGGGAGATATCTGTACACTGACTGGTGTCTCTCAGTCCCCTCTCTCTCTCTCTGGGAGATATCTGTACACTGACTGGTGTCTCTCAGTCCCCCCTCTCTCTCTCAGGGAGATATCTGTACACTGATTCGTGTCTCTGAGTCCCCTCTCTCTCTCAGGGAGATATCTGTACACTGACTGGTGTCTCTCAGTCCCCTCTCTCTCTCAGGGAGATATCTGTACACTGACTGGTGTCTCTCAGTCCCCTCTCTCTCTCTCAGGGAGATATCTGTACACTGACTGGTGTCTCTCAGTCCCCTCTCTCTCTCTCTTTGGGAGATATCTGTACACTGACTGGTGTCTCTCAGTCCCCCCTCTCTCTCTCAGGGAGATATCTGTACACAGACTGGTGTCTCTCAGTCCCCTCTCTCTCAGGGAGATATTTGTCCACTGACTGTGGTCTCTCAGTCCCCTCTCTCTCAGGGAGATATCTGTACACTGACTGGTGTCTCTCAGTCCCCTCTCTCTCTCAGGGAGATATCTGTACACTGACTGGTGTCTCTCAGTCCCCTCTCTCTCAGGGAGATATTTGTCCACTGACTGTGGTCTCTCAGTCCCTTCTCTCTCAGGGAGATATCTGTACACTGACTGGTGTCTCTCAGTCCCCTCTCTCTCTCAGGGAGATATCTGTACACTGACTGGTGTCTCTCAGTCCCCTCTCTCTCCCTCTGGGAGATATCTGTACACTGACTGGTGTCTCTGAGACCCCTCTCTCTCTCAGGGAGATATCTGTACACTGACTGGTGTCTCTCAGTCCCCTCTCTCTCTCAGGGAGATATCTGTACACTGACTGGTGTCTCTCAGTCCCCTCTCTCTCAGGTAGATATCTGTCCACTGACTGGGGTCTCTCAGTCCCCTCTCTCTCTCAGGGAGATATCTGTACACTGACTGGTGTCTCTCAGTCACCCCCCTCTCTCTCTCTGTCTGTCTCTCAGGGAGATATCTGTACACTGACTGGGGTCTCTCAGTCCCCTCTCTCTCTCTCTCAGGGAGATATCTGTACACTGACTGGTGTCTCTCAGTCCCCACTCTCTCTGTCAGAGAGATATTTGTACACTGACTGGTGTCTCTCAGTCCTCTCTCTCTCTCTGTCTGTCTCTCAGGGAGATATCTGTACACTGACTGGTGTCTCTCGGTTCCCCCCTCTCACTCAGGGAGATATCTGTACACTGACTGGTGTCTCTCAGTCCCCTCTCTCTCTCTCTGGGAGATATCTGTACACTGACTGGTGTCTCTGAGTCCCCTCTCTCTCTCAGGGAGATATCTGTACACTGACTGGTGTCTCTCAGTCCCCTCTCTCTCTCAGGGAGATATCTGTACACTGACTGGTGTCTCTCAGTCCCCTCTCTCTCTCTCTCAGGGAGATATCTGTACACTGACTGGTGTCTCTCAGTCCCCTCTCTCTCTCTCAGGGAGATATCTGTACACTGACTGGTGTCTCTCAGTCCCCTCTCTCTCTCTCAGGGAGATATCTGTACACAGACTGGTGTCTATCAGTCCCCTCTCTCTCTCTCTGGGAGATATGTGTACACTGACTGGTGTCTCTCAGTACCCTCTCTCTCTCTCAGGGATATATCTGTACACTGACTGGTGTCTATCAGTCCCCTCTCTCTCTCTCTGGGAGATATCTGTACACTGACTGGTGTCTCTCAGTCCCCCCTCTCTCTCTCAGGGAGATATCTGTACACAGACTGGTGTCTCTCTGTCCCCTCTCTCTCAGGGAGATATCTGTCCACTGACTGGGGTATCTCAGTCCCCTCTCTCTCAGGGAGATATCTGTACACTGACTGGTGTCTCTCAGTCCCCTCTCTCTCTCAGGGAGATATTTGTACACTGACTGGTGTCTCTCAGTCCCCTCTCTCTCAGGGAGATATCTGTACACTGACTGGTGTCTGTCAGTCCCCTCTCTCTGTCAGGGAGATATCTGTACACTGACTGCTGTCTCTCAGTCCTCTCTCTCTCTCTTTCAGGGAGATATCTGTACACTGACTGGTGTCTCTCAGTCGCCCCTCTCTCTCTCTCAGGAAGATATCTGTACACTGACTGGTGTCTCTCAGTCCCCCCCCCTCTCTCTCTCTCTCTCAGGGAGATATCTGTACACAGACTGGTGTCTCTCAGTCCCCTCTCTCTCTCAGGGAGATATGTGTACACTGACTGGTGTCTCTCAATCCCCTCTCTCTTTCAGGGAGATGTCTGTACACTGACTGGTGTCTCTCAGTCCCCTCTCTCTCAGGGAGATATCTGTACACTGACTGGCATCTCTCAGTCCCCTCTCTCTCTGTCAGGGAGATATTTGTACACTGCCTAGCGTCTTTCAGTCCCCTCTCTCTCAGGGAGATATTTGTACACTGACTGGTGTCTCTCAGTCCCCTCTCTCTCAGGGAGATATCTGTACACTGACTGGTGTCTCTCTGTCCCCCCTCCCTCAGGGAGATATCTGTACACTGACTGGTGTCTCTCAATCCCCTCTCTCTCTCTCAGGGAGATATCTGTACACTGACTGGTGTCTCTCAGTCCCCTCTCTCTCAGGGAGATATCTGTACACTGACTGGTGTCTCTCAGTCCCCCCTCTCTCTCAAGGAGATATCTGTACACTGACTGGTGTCTCACAGTCCCCCCTCTCTCTCAGGGAGATATCTGTACACTGACTGGTGTCTCTCAGTCCCCTCTCTCTCTCTCAGGGAGATATCTGTACACTGACTGGCGTCTCTCAGTCCCCTCTCTCTCTCAGGGAGATATCTGTACACTGACTGGTGTCTCTCAGTCCTCTCTCTCTCTCTCTCTCTGTCTGTCTCTCAGGGAGATATCTGTACACTGACTGGGGTCTCTCAGTCCCCTCTCTCTCTCTCTCAGGGAGATATCTGTACACTGACTGGTGTCTCTCAGTCCCCTCTCTCTCTCAGGGAGATATCTGTACACTGACTGGTGTCTCTCAGTCCCCTCTCTCTCAGGGAGATATCTGTACACTGACTGGTGTCTGTCAGTCCCCTCTCTCTCTCAGGGAGATATCTGTACACTGACTGGTGTCTATCAGTCCCCTCTCTCTCTCAGGGAGATATCTGTACACTGACTGCTGTCTCTCAGTCCTCTCTCTCTCTCTTTCAGGGAGATATCTGTACACTGACTGGTGTCTCTCAGTCCCCCCTCTCTCTCAAGGAGATATCTGTACACTGACTGGTGTCTCTCAGTCCCCCCTCTCTCTCAGGGAGATATCTGTACACTGACTGGTGTCTCTCAGTCCCCTCTCTCTCAGGGAGATATCTGTACACTGACTGGTGTCTCTCAGTCCCCTCTCTCTCTGTCAGGGCGATATTTGTACACTGACTGGTGTCTCTCAGTCCTCTCTCTCTCTCTTTCAGGGAGATATCTGTACACTGACTGGTGTCTCTCAGTCCCCTCTCTCTCAGGGAGATATCTGTACACTGACTGGTGTCTCTCAGTCCCCTCTCTGTCTGTCAGGGAGATATTTGTACACTGCCTGGCGTCTTTCAGTCCCCTCTCTCTCAGGGAGATATCTGTACACTGACTGGTGTCTCTCTGTCCCCCCTCCCTCAGGGAGATATCTGTACACTGACTGGTGTCTCTCAATCCCCTCTCTCTCTCTCAGGGAGATATCTGTACACTGACTGGTGTCTCTCAGTCCCCTCTCTCTCAGGGAGATATCTGTACACTGACTGGTGTCTCTCAGTCCCCCCTCTCTCTCAAGGAGATATCTGTACACTGACTGGTGTCTCTCAGTCCCCCCTCTCTCTCAGGGAGATATCTGTACACTTACTGGTGTCTCTCAGTCCCCTCTCTCTCTCAGGGAGATATCTGTACACTGACTGGTGTCTCTCAATCCCCTCTCTCTCTCTCAGGGAGATATCTGTACACTGACTGCTGTCTCTCAGTCCATCTCTCTCTCTTTCAGGGAGATATCTGTACACTGACTGGTGTCTCTCAGTCCCCTCTCTCTCTCTCTCTCTCTCTCTCTCAGGGAGATATCTGTACACTGACTGGTGTCTCTCAGTCCCCTCTCTTTCTCTCTCTCAGGGAGATATCTGTACACTGACTGGTGTCTCTCAGTCCCCTCTCTCTCAGGGAGATATCTGTACACTGACTGGTGTCTCTCAGTCCCCTCTCTCTCTCTCTGGGAGATATCTGTACACTGACTGGTGTCTCTCAGTCCCCTCTCTCTCTCAGGGAGATATCTGTACATTGACTGGTGTCTCTCAGTCCCCTCTGTCTCTCAGGGAGATATCTGTACACTGACTGGTGTCCCTCAGTCCTCTCTCTCTCTCAGGGAGATATCTGTACACTGACTGGTGTCTCTCAGTTCCCTCTCTCTCTCTCAGGGAGATATCTGTACACTGACTGGTGTCTCTCAGTCCCCTCTCTCTCTCAGGGAGATATCTGTACACTGACTGGTGTCTCTCAGTCCCCTCTCTCTCTCTCTGGGAGATATCTGTACACTGACTGGTGTCTCTCAGTCCCCTCTCTCTCTCAGGGAGATATCTGTACACTGACTGGTGTCTGTCAGTCCCCTCTCTCTCTCAGGGAGATATCTGTACACTGACTGCTGTCTCTCAGTCCCCTCTCTCTCTCTCTCTCTCTGTCTCTCAGGGAGATATCTGTACACTGACTGGTGTCTCTCAGTCCCCCCTCTCTCAGGGAGATATCTGTACACTGACTGGTGTCTCTCAGTCCCCTCTCTCTCAGGGAGATATCTGTACACTGACTGGTGTCTCTCAGTCCCCCCTCTCTCTCAGGGAGATATCTGTACACTGACTGGTGTCTCTCAGTCCCCTCTCTCTCAGGGAGATATCTGTACACTGACTGGTGTCTCTTAGTCCCCCCCCTCTCTCAGGGAGATATCTGTACACTGACTGGTGTCTCTCAGTCCCCTCTCTCTCTCAGGGAGATATCTGTACACTGACTGGGGTCTCTCAGTCCCCTCTCTCTCTCAGGGAGATATCTGTACACTGACTGGCGTCTCTCAGTCCCCTCTCTCTCTCAGGGAGATATCTGTACACTGACTGGTGTCTCTCAGTCCCCTCTCTCTCTCAGGGAGATATCTGTACACTGACTGGGGTCTCTCAGTCCCCTCTCTCTCTCAGGGAGATATCTGTACACTGACTGGTGTCTCTCAGTCCCCTCTCTCTCTCTCTCTCAGGGAGATATCTGTACACTGACTGGTGTCTCTCAGTCCCCTCTCTCTCAGGGAGATATCTGTACACTGACTGGTGTCTCTCAGTCCCCTCTCTCTCTCAGGGAGATATCTGTACACTGACTGGTGTCTCTCAGTCCCCTCTCTCTCTCTCTGGGAGATATCTGTACACTGATTGGTGTCTCTGAGTCCCCTCTCTCTCTCTCAGGGAGATATCTGTACACTGACTGGTGTCTCTCAGTCCCCCCTCTCTCTCTCTCAGGGAGATATCTGTACACTGACTTGTGTCTCTCAGTCCCCTCTCTCTCTCTCTGGGAGATATCTGTACACTGATTGGTGTCTCTGAGTCCCCTCTCTCTCTCAGGGAGATATCTGTACACTGACTGGTGTCTCTCAGTCCCCTCTCTCTCTCAGGGAGATATCTGTACACTGACTGGTGTCTCTCAGTCCCCTCTCTCTCTCTCAGGGAGATATCTGTACACAGACTGGTGTCTCTCAGTCCCCTCTCTCTCAGGGAGATATTTGTCCACTGACTGTGGTCTCTCAGTCCCCTCTCTCTCAGGGAGATATCTGTACACTGACTGGTGTCTCTCAGTCCCCTCTCTCTCAGGGAGATATCTGTACACTGACTGGTGTCTCTCAGTCCCCTCTCTCTCAGGGAGATATCTGTACACTGACTGGTGTCTGTCAGTCCCCTCTCTCTCTCAGGGAGATATCTGTACACTGACTGGTGTCTATCAGTCCCCTCTCTCTCTCAGGGAGATATCTGTACACTGACTGCTGTCTCTCAGTCCTCTCTCTCTCTCTTTCAGGGAGATATCTGTACACTGACTGGTGTCTCTCAGTCCCCCCTCTCTCTCAAGGAGATATCTGTACACTGACTGGTGTCTCTCAGTCCCCCCTCTCTCTCAGGGAGATATCTGTACACTGACTGGTGTCTCTCAGTCCCCTCTCTCTCAGGGAGATATCTGTACACTGACTGGTGTCTCTCAGTCCCCTCTCTCTCTGTCAGGGAGATATTTGTACACTGACTGGTGTCTCTCAGTCCTCTCTCTCTCTCTTTCAGGGAGATATCTGTACACTGACTGGTGTCTCTCAGTCCCCTCTCTCTCAGGGAGATATCTGTACACTGACTGGTGTCTCTCAGTCCCCTCTCTCTCTGTCAGGGAGATATTTGTACACTGCCTGGCGTCTTTCAGTCCCCTCTCTCTCAGGGAGATATCTGTACACTGACTGGTGTCTCTCTGTCCCCCCTCCCTCAGGGAGATATCTGTACACTGACTGGTGTCTCTCAATCCCCTCTCTCTCTCTCAGGGAGATATCTGTACACTGACTGGTGTCTCTCAGTCCCCCTCTCTCTCAGGGAGATATCTGTACACTGACTGGTGTCTCTCAGTCCCCCCTCTCTCTCAAGGAGATATCTGTACACTGACTGGTGTCTCTCAGTCCCCCCTCTCTCTCAGGGAGATATCTGTACACTTACTGGTGTCTCTCAGTCCCCTCTCTCTCTCAGGGAGATATCTGTACACTGACTGGTGTCTCTCAATCCCCTCTCTCTCTCTCAGGGAGATATCTGTACACTGACTGCTGTCTCTCAGTCCATCTCTCTCTCTTTCAGGGAGATATCTGTACACTGACTGGTGTCTCTCAGTCCCCTCTCTCTCTCTCTCTCTCTCTCTCTCTCAGGGAGATATCTGTACACTGACTGGTGTCTCTCAGTCCCCTCTCTTTCTCTCTCTCAGGGAGATATCTGTACACTGACTGGTGTCTCTCAGTCCCCTCTCTCTCAGGGAGATATCTGTACACTGACTGGTGTCTCTCAGTCCCCTCTCTCTCTCTCTGGGAGATATCTGTACACTGACTGGTGTCTCTCAGTCCCCTCTCTCTCTCAGGGAGATATCTGTACATTGACTGGTGTCTCTCAGTCCCCTCTGTCTCTCAGGGAGATATCTGTACACTGACTGGTGTCCCTCAGTCCTCTCTCTCTCTCAGGGAGATATCTGTACACTGACTGGTGTCTCTCAGTTCCCTCTCTCTCTCAGGGAGATATCTGTACACTGACTGGTGTCTCTCAGTCCCCTCTCTCTCTCAGGGAGATATCTGTACACTGACTGGTGTCTCTCAGTCCCCTCTCTCTCTCTCTGGGAGATATCTGTACACTGACTGGTGTCTCTCAGTCCCCTCTCTCTCTCAGGGAGATATCTGTACACTGACTGGTGTCTGTCAGTCCCCTCTCTCTCTCAGGGAGATATCTGTACACTGACTGCTGTCTCTCAGTCCCCTCTCTCTCTCTCTCTCTCTGTCTCTCAGGGAGATATCTGTACACTGACTGGTGTCTCTCAGTCCCCCCTCTCTCAGGGAGATATCTGTACACTGACTGGTGTCTCTCAGTCCCCTCTCTCTCAGGGAGATATCTGTACACTGACTGGTGTCTCTCAGTCCCCCCTCTCTCTCAGGGAGATATCTGTACACTGACTGGTGTCTCTCAGTCCCCTCTCTCTCAGGGAGATATCTGTACACTGACTGGTGTCTCTTAGTCCCCCCCCTCTCTCAGGGAGATATCTGTACACTGACTGGTGTCTCTCAGTCCCCTCTCTCTCTCAGGGAGATATCTGTACACTGACTGGGGTCTCTCAGTCCCCTCTCTCTCTCAGGGAGATATCTGTACACTGACTGGCGTCTCTCAGTCCCCTCTCTCTCTCAGGGAGATATCTGTACACTGACTGGGGTCTCTCAGTCCCTTCTCTCTCTCAGGGAGATATCTGTACACTGACTGGTGTCTCTCAGTCCCCTCTCTCTCTCTCTCAGGGAGATATCTGTACACTGACTGGTGTCTCTCAGTCCCCTCTCTCTCAGGGAGATATCTGTACACTGACTGGTGTCTCTCAGTCCCCTCTCTCTCTCAGGGAGATATCTGTACACTGACTGGTGTCTCTCAGTCCCCTCTCTCTCTCTCAGGGAGATATCTGTACACTGACTGGTGTCTCTCAGTCCCCTCTCTCTCTCAGGAAGATATCTGTACACTGACTGGTGTCTCTCAGTCCCCCCTCTCTCTCTCTCAGGGAGATATCTGTACACTGACTGGTGTCTCTCAGTCCCCTCTCTCTCTCAGGAAGATATCTGTACACTGACTGGTGTCTCTCAGTCCCCCCTCTCTCTCTCTCAGGGAGATATCTGTACACTGACTGGTATCTCTCAGTCCCCCCTCTCTCTCAGGGAGATATCTGTACACTGACTGGTGTCTCTCAGTCCCCTCTCTCTCTGGGAGATATTTATACACTGACTGGTGTCTCTCAGTCCCCTCTCTCTCTGTCAGGGAGATATTTATACACTGACTGGTGTCTCTCAGTCCCCCCTCTCTCTCTCTCAGGGAGATATCTGTACACTGACTGGTGTCTCTCAGTCCCCTCTCTCTCTCAGGGAGATATCTGTACACTGACTGGTGTCTCTCAGTCCCCTCTCTCTCTCAGGGAGATATCTGTACACTGACTGGTGTCTCTCAGTCCCCTCTCTCTCAGGGAGATATCTGTACACTGACTGGTGTCTCTCAGTCCCCCCTCCCTCAGGGAGATATCTGTACACTGACTGGTGTCTCTCAGTCCCCTCTCTCTCTCAGGGAGATATCTGTACACTGACTGGTGTCTCTCAGTCCCCTCTCTCTCAGGGAGATATCTGTACACTGACTGGTGTCTCTCAGTCCCCCCTCTCTCAGGGAGATATCTGTACACTGACTGGTGTCTCTCAGTCCCCCCTCTCTCTCTCGGGGAGATATCTGTACACTGACTGGTGTCTCTCAGTCCCCCCTCTCTCTCTCAGGGAGATATCTGTACACTGACTGGTGTCTCTCAGTCCCCCCTCTCTCTCTCTCAGGGAGATATCTGTACACTGACTGGTGTCTCTCAGTCCCCTCTCTCTCTCTCTCAGGGAGATATCTGTACACTGACTGGGGTCTCTCAGTCCCCTCTCTCTCTCAGGGAGATATCTGTACACTGACTGGTGTCTCTCAGTCCCCTCTCTCTCTCTCTCAGGGAGATATCTGTACACTGACTGGTGTCTCTCAGTCCCCTCTCTCTCAGGGAGATATCTGTACACTGACTGGTGTCTCTCAGTCCCCTCTCTCTCTCAGGGAGATATCTGTACACTGACTGGTGTCTCTCAGTCCCCTCTCTCTCTCTCAGGGAGATATCTGTACACTGACTGGTGTCTCTCAGTCCCCTCTCTCTCTCAGGAAGATATCTGTACACTGACTGGTGTCTCTCAGTCCCCCCTCTCTCTCTCTCAGGGAGATATCTGTACACTGACTGGTGTCTCTCAGTCCCCTCTCTCTCTCAGGAAGATATCTGTACACTGACTGGTGTCTCTCAGTCCCCCCTCTCTCTCTCTCAGGGAGATATCTGTACACTGACTGGTATCTCTCAGTCCCCCCTCTCTCTCAGGGAGATATCTGTACACTGACTGGTGTCTCTCAGTCCCCTCTCTCTCTGGGAGATATTTATACACTGACTGGTGTCTCTCAGTCCCCTCTCTCTCTGTCAGGGAGATATTTATACACTGACTGGTGTCTCTCAGTCCCCCCTCTCTCTCTCTCAGGGAGATATCTGTACACTGACTGGTGTCTCTCAGTCCCCTCTCTCTCTCAGGGAGATATCTGTACACTGACTGGTGTCTCTCAGTCCCCTCTCTCTCTCAGGGAGATATCTGTACACTGACTGGTGTCTCTCAGTCCCCTCTCTCTCAGGGAGATATCTGTACACTGACTGGTGTCTCTCAGTCCCCCCTCCCTCAGGGAGATATCTGTACACTGACTGGTGTCTCTCAGTCCCCTCTCTCTCTCAGGGAGATATCTGTACACTGACTGGTGTCTCTCAGTCCTCTCTCTCAGGGAGATATCTGTACACTGACTGGTGTCTCTCAGTCCCCCCTCTCTCAGGGAGATATCTGTACACTGACTGGTGTCTCTCAGTCCCCCCTCTCTCTCTCGGGGAGATATCTGTACACTGACTGGTGTCTCTCAGTCCCCCCTCTCTCTCTCGGGGAGATATCTGTACACTGACTGGTGTCTCTCAGTCCCCCCTCTCTCTCAGGGAGATATCTGTACACTGACTGGTGTCTCTCAGTCCCCTCTCTCTCTCTCAGGGAGATATCTGTACACTGACTGGTGTCTCTCAGTCCCCCCTCTCTCTCTCTCAGGGAGATATCTGTACACTGACTGGTGTCTCCCTCTCCCCTGTCTCTCTCTCTCAGGGAGATATCTGTACACTGACTGGTGTCTCCCTCTCCCCTGTCTCTCTCCAGAGCAGAGAGTCTGTTTTGAGCAAGTTTAATCTTTATTGGTTTCGTTGATGGTGCCTGGCTGTGTTTTGAGCGATGGGGTGATGTGGGGAGTGCTGAGGGGAGATGTGATTGGGGAGGTGGGCTCTGTAGCAGGGTCCCGTGTCCTCCTGGGATTCAGGGTAACGTCTGGTCTTGCCAGTGGGCTGGGAAGTGGGGATGTGGGAAGTCACCAAATCCTCATCGTGCCCACTGGCATGCTTACTCATAGGAATATCACTGGACACAATCCCAATGGATCAACCCAATTCCCATTCACTGCCATTGGACACAATCCCAATGGATCAACCCCCTTCCCATTCACTCCCATTGGACACAATCCCAATGGATCTATCCCCTTCCCATTCACTCCCATTGGACACAATCCCAATGGATCAACCCCCTTCCCATTCACTCCCATTGGACACAATCCCAATGGATCTAACACCTTCCCGTTCACTCCCATTGGACACAATCCCAATGGATCAACCCCATTCCCGTTCATTCCCATTGGACACAATCCCAATGGATCAACCCCCTTCCCATTCACTCCCATTGGACACAATCCCAATGGATCAACCCCATTCCCGTTCATTCCCATTGGACACAATCCCAATGGATCAACCCCCTTCCCATTCACTCCCATTGGACACAATCCCAATGGATCTATCCCCTTCCCATTCACTCCCATTGGACACAATCCCAATGGATCTATCCCCTTCCCATTCACTCCCATTGGACACAATCCCAATGGATCTAACACCTTCCCGTTCACTCCCATTGGACACAATCCCAATGGATCAACCCCATTCCCGTTCATTCCCATTGGACACAATCCCAATGGATCAACCCCCTTCCCATTCACTCCCATTGGACACAATCCCAATGGATCAACCCCCTTCCCCGTTCACTCCCATTGGACACAATCCCAATGGATCAACCCCCTTCCCATTCACTCCCATTGGACACAATCCCAATGGATCAACCCCATTCCCGTTCATTCCCATTGGACACAATCCCAATGGATCAACCCCCTTCCCATTCACTCCCATTGGACACAATCCCAATGGATCTAACCCCTTCCCGTTCACTCCCATTGGACACAATCCCAATGGATCAACCCACTTCCCATTCACTCCCATTGGACACAATCCCAATGGATCTATCCCCTTCCCATTCACTCCCATTGGACACAATCCCAATGGATCTATCCCCTTCCCATTCACTCCCATTGGACACAATCCCAATGGATCTAACACCTTCCCGTTCACTCCCATTGGACACAATCCCAATGGATCAACCCCATTCCCGTTCATTCCCATTGGACACAATCCCAATGGATCAACCCCCTTCCCATTCACTCCCATTGGACACAATCCCAATGGATCAACCCCCTTCCCCGTTCACTCCCATTGGACACAATCCCAATGGATCAACCCCCTTCCCATTCACTCCCATTGGACACAATCCCAATGGATCAACCCCATTCCCGTTCATTCCCATTGGACACAATCCCAATGGATCAACCCCCTTCCCATTCACTCCCATTGGACACAATCCCAATGGATCTAACCCCTTCCCGTTCACTCCCATTGGACACAATCCCAATGGATCAACCCACTTCCCATTCACTCCCATTGGACACAATCCCAATGGATCTATCCCCTTCCCATTCACTCCCATTGGACACAATCCCAATGGATCTATCCCCTTCCCATTCACTCCCATTGGACACAATCCCAATGGATCTAACCCCTTCCCATTCACTCCCATTGGACACTATCCCAATGGATCAACCCCCTTCCCATTCACTCCCATTGGACACAATCCCAATGGATCTAACCCCTTCCCATTCACTCCCGTTGGACACAATCCCAATGGATCAACTTCCCCATTCACTCCCATTGGACACAATCCCAATGGATCTAACCCCTTCCCGTTCACTCCCATTGGACACAATCCCAATGGATCAACACCCTTCCCATTCATTCCCATCGGACACTATCCCAATGGATCAACCCTCCCTTCCCATTCACCCTCCCCCACCCTTCCCATTGGACTCCATTCCAATGGATCAAACCCCCTTCCCATTGGACATAATCCCAAGGGATCAGCCCCCCCCCCACCATTCATTCCCATTGGACAGGACAGGGGATGGCTGCCTTATGAAGGATGAGTCTTTGAACCCTGTCACCTTTGACCCATGGAACACCACGTTCCCATTCCCGTCAGCTGTGTTCCCGGGTGTTCTCTGTGAGTCCAGCCTTCAGAGTTCCGGAAGATTTGCCACTGGATGGGATCACCGGGGCAATTCCTCCTTTGTCTGGATTGGATCACTTCCCCCAAATTGGACATGGTCTCTCATCAAACAGGTATGTCCCAGGAACACACTCCCATACACCGTCCCAGGGCCCCCCCCCCCGGTGGGGGGGGGGGTACCACAGGACAGAGAGAGAGAGAGAGGAGGGAGAGGGAGGGGGGTGGGGAGAGAGAGGGAG
>NC_092766.1:11302537-11443136 GCF_047496795.1 Chiloscyllium punctatum
CTCCCCACCCCCCTCCCTCTCTCTCTCCCCCACCCCCCCTCCCTCTCTCCCCCCACCCCCCTCCCTCTCCCTGGTCTCTCTCTCTCTCCCTCTCTCTCCCCACCCCCCTCCCTCTCCCTCCTCTCTCTCTCTCTCTGTCCTGTGGTACCCCCCCCCCCCACCGGGGGGGGGGGGGCCCTGGGACGGTGTATGGGAGTGTGTTCCTGGGACATACCTGTTTGATGAGAGACCATGTCCAATTTGGGGGGAGTGATCCAATCCAGACAAAGGAGGAATTGCCCCGGTGATCCCATCCAGTGGCAAATCTTCCGGAAACTCTGAAGGCTGGACTCACAGAGAACACCCGGGAACACAGCTGACGGGAATGGGAACGTGGTGTTCCATGGGTCAAAGGTGACAGGGTTCAAAGACTCATCCTTCATAAGGCAGCCATCCCCTGTCCTGTCCAATGGGAATGAATGGTGGGGGGGGGCTGATCCCTTGGGATTATGTCCAATGGGAAGGGGGTTTGATCCATTGGAATGGAGTCCAATGGGGAGGGTGGGGGAGGGTGAATGGGAAGGGAGGGTTGATCCATTGGGATTGTGTCCAATGGAAATGAAAGGGAATGGGGTTGATCCATTGGGATCGTGTCCGATGGGAATGAATGGGAAGGGTGTTGATCCATTGGGATTGTGTCCAATGGGAGTGAACGGGAAGGGGTTAGATCCATTGGGATTGTGTCCAATGGGAGTGAATGGGGAAGTTGATCCATTGGGATTGTGTCCAACGGGAGTGAATGGGAAGGGGTTAGATCCATTGGGATTGTGTCCAATGGGAGTGAATGGGAAGGGGGTTGATCCATTGGGATAGTGTCCAATGGGAGTGAATGGGAAGGGGGTTAGATCCATTGGGATTGTGTCCAATGGGAGTGAATGGGAAGGGGATAGATCCATTGGGATTGTGTCCAATGGGAGTGAATGGGAAGGGGATAGATCCATTGGGATTGTGTCCAATGGGAGTGAATGGGAAGTGGGTTGATCCATTGGGATTGTGTCCAATGGAGTGAACGGGAAGGGGTTAGATCCATTGGGATTGTGTCCAATGGGAGTGAATGGGAAGGGGGTTGATCCATTGGGATTGTGTCCAATGGGAATGAACGGGAATGGGGTTGATCCATTGGGATTGTGTCCAATGGGAGTGAATGGGAAGGGGGTTGATCCATTGGGATTGTGTCCAATGGGAGTGAACAGGGAAGGGGGTTGATCCATTGGGATTGTGTCCAATGGGAGTGAATGGGAAGGGGGTTGATCCATTGGGATTGTGTCCAATGGGAATGAACGGGAATGGGGTTGATCCATTGGGATTGTGTCCAATGGGAGGTGAACGGGAAGGTGTTAGATCCATTGGGATTGTGTCCAATGGGAGTGAATGGGAAGGGGGATAGATCCATTGGGATTGTGTCCAATGGGAGGTGAATGGGAAGGGGATAGATCCATTGGGATTGTGTCCAATGGGAGTGAATGGGAAGTGGGTTGATCCATTGGGATTGTGTCCAATGGGAGTGAACGGGAAGGGGTTAGATCCATTGGGATTGTGTCCAATGGGAGTGAATGGGAAGGGGGTTGATCCATTGGGATTGAGTCCAATGGAATGAACGGGAATGGGGTTGATCCATTGGGATTGTGTCCAATGGGAGTGAATGGGAAGGGGGTTGATCCATTGGGATTGTGTCCAATGGGAGTGAACGGGGAAGGGGGTTGGTCCATTGGGATTGTGTCCAATGGGAGTGAATGGGAAGGGGGTTGATCCATTGGGATTGTGTCCAATGGGAATGAACGGGAATGGGGTTGATCCATTGGGATTGTGTCCAATGGGAGTGAATGGGAAGGGGGTTGATCCATTGGGATTGTGTCCAATGGGAGTGAACGGGAAGGTGTTAGATCCATTGGGATTGTGTCCAATGGGAGTGAATGGAAGGGGGTTGATCCATTGGGATTGTGTCCAATGGGAGTGAATGGGAAGGGGATAGATCCATTGGGATTGTGTCCAATGGGAGTGAATGGTAAGGGGTTGATCCATTGGGATTGTGTCCAATGGCAGTGAATGGGAAGGGGGTTGATCCATTGGGATTGTGTCCAGTGATATTCCTATGAGTAAGCATGCCAGTGGGCACGATGAGGATTTGGTGACTTCCCACATCCCCACTTCCCAGCGCACTGGCAAGACCAGACATTACCCTGAATCCCACGAGGACACGGGACCCTGCTACAGAGCCCACCTCCCCAATCACATCTCCCCTCAGCACTCCCACATCACCCCATCGCTCAAAACACAGCCAGGCACCATCAACGAAACCATTAAAGATTAAACTTGCTCAAAACAGACTCTCTGCTCTGGAGAGAGACAGGGGAGAGGGAGACACCAGTCAGTGTACAGATATCTCCCTGAGAGAGAGGGGGGGGACTGAGAGACACCAGTCAGTGTACAGATATCTCCCTGAGAGAGAGAGGGGACTGAGAGACACCAGTCAGTGTACAGATATCTCCCTGAGAAAGAGAGAGAGGGGACTGAGAGACACCAGTCAGTGTACACATATCTCCCTGAGAGAGAGAGGGGACTGAGAGACACCAGTCAGTGTACAGATATCTCCCTGAGAGAGAGAGGGGGACTGAGAGACACCAGTCAGTGTACAGATATCTTCCTGAGAAAGAGAGAGAGGGGACTGAGAGACACCAGTCAGTGTACAGATATCTCCCTGAGAGAGAGAGGGGACTGAGAGACACCAGTCAATGTACAGATATCTCCCTGAGAGAGAGAGGGGGACTGAGAGACGCCAGTCAGTGTACAGATATCTCCCTGAGAGAGAGAGGGGACTGAGAGACACCAGTCAGTGTACAGATATCTCCCTGAGAGAGGGGGGGGGGGACTGAGAGACACCAGTCAGTGTACAGATATCTCCCTGAGAGAGGGGGGACTGAGAGACACCAGTCAGTGTACAGATATCTCCCTGAAAGAGAGAGAGAGAGGACTGAGAGACAGCAGTCAGTGTACAGATATCTCCCTGAGAGAGAGAGGGGACTGACAGACACCAGTCAGTGTACAGATATCTCCCTGAGAGAGAGAGAGGACTGAGGGACACCAGTCAGTGTACAGATATCTCCCTGAGAGACAGACGGGACTGAGAGACACCAGTCAATGTACAGAAATCTCCCTGAGAGAGAGAGGGGACTGAGAGACACCAGTCAGTGTACAGATATCTCCCAGAGAGAGAGAGAGGGGACTGAGAGACACCAGTCAGTGTACAGATATCTCCCTGAGAGAGAGGGGACTGAGAGACACCAGTCAGTGTACAGATATCTCCCTGAGAGAGAGAGAGAGAGAGGGAACTGAGAGACACCAGTCAGTGTTCAGATATCTCCCTGAGAGACAGAGAGAGAGAGAGAGAGAGAGAGGGGACTGAGAGACACCAGTCAGTGTACAGATATCTCCCAGAGAGAGACAGAGGGGGACTGAGAGACACCAGTCAGTGTACAGATATCTCCCTGAGAGAGAGAGGGGACTGAGAGACACCAGTCAGTGTACAGATATCTCCCTGAGAGAGAGAGAGGGAACTGAGAGACACCAGTCAGTGTACAGATATCTCCCTGAGAGAGAGAGAGGACTGAGGGACACCAGTCAGTGTACAGATATCTCCCTGAGAGACAGACGGGACTGAGAGACACCAGTCAATGTACAGAAATCTCCCTGAGAGAGAGAGGGGACTGAGAGACACCAGTCAGTGTACAGATATCTCCCAGAGAGAGAGAGAGGGGACTGAGAGACACCAGTCAGTGTACAGATATCTCCCTGAGAGAGAGGGGACTGAGAGACACCAGTCAGTGTACAGATATCTCCCTGAGAGAGAGAGAGAGAGAGGGAACTGAGAGACACCAGTCAGTGTTCAGATATCTCCCTGAGAGACAGAGAGAGAGAGAGAGAGAGAGAGGGGACTGAGAGACACCAGTCAGTGTACAGATATCTCCCTGAAAGAGAGAGAGATGGACTGAGAGACAGCAGTCAGTGTACAGATATCTTCCTGAGAGAGAGAGAGGGGATTGAGAGACACAAGTCAGTGTACAGATATCTCCCTGAGAGAGAGAGGGGACGGAGAGACACCAGTCAGTGTACAGATATCTCCCTGAGAGAGAGGGGGGACTGAGAGACACCAGTCAGTGTACAGATATCTCCTTGAGAGAGAGGGGGGACTGAGAGACACCAGTCAGTGTACAGATATCTCCCTGAGAGAGAGGGGACTCAGAGACGCCAGTCAGTGTACAGATATCTCCCTGAGAGAGAGAGAGGGGATTGAGAGACACCAGTCAGTGTACAGATATCTCCCTGAGGGAGGGGGGACAGAGAGACACCAGTCAGTGTACAGATATCTCCCTGAGAGAGAGGGGACTGAGAGACACCAGTCAGTGTACAAATATCTCCCTGAGAGAGAGGGGACTGAAAGACGCCAGGCAGTGTACAAATATCTCCCTGACAGAGAGAGAGGGGACTGAGAGACACCAGTCAGTGTACAGATATCTCCCTGAGAGAGAGGGGACTGAGAGACACCAGTCAGTGTACAGATAGCTCCCTGAAAGAGAGAGAGAGAGGACTGAGAGACACCAGTCAGTGTACAGATATCTCCCTGAGAGAGAGGGGAACTGACAGACACCAGTCAGTGTACAGATATCTCCCTGAGAGAGAGAGGGTACTGAGAGACACCAGTCAGTGTACAGATATCTCCCTGAGAGAGAGGGGGGACTGAGAGACACCAGTCAGTGTACACATATCTCCCTGAGAGAGAGAGGGGACTGAGAGACACCAGTCAGTGTACAGATATCTCCCTGAGAGAGAGAGGGGACTGAGAGACCACAGTCAGTGGACAGATATCTCCCTGAGAGAGAGGGGACTGAGAGACACCAGTCTGTGTACAGATATCTCCCTGAGAGAGAGAGAGAGAGAGGGGGGGACTGAGAGACACCAGTCAATGTACAGATATCTTCCTGACAGAGAGAGAGGGGCGACTGAGAGACACCAGTCAGTGTACAGATATCTCCCTGAAAGAGAGAGAGAGAGGACTGAGAGACAGCAGTCAGTGTACAGATATCTCCCTGAGAGAGAGAGGGGACTGACAGACACCAGTCAGTGTACAGATATCTCCCTGAGAGAGAGGGGACTGAGAGACACCAGTCAGTGTACAGATATCTCCCTGAGAGAGAGAGGGGACTGAGAGAAACCAGTCAGTGTACAGATATCTCCCTGAGAGAGAGGGGACTGAGAGACCACAGTCAGTGGACAGATATCTCCCTGAGAGAGAGGGGACAGAGAGACACCAGTCTGTGTACAGATATCTCCCTGAGAGAGAGAGGGGGGACTGAGAGACACCAGTCAGTGTACAGATATCTCCCAGAGAGAGAGAGAGGGGACTGATAGACACCAGTCAGTGTACAGATATATCCCTGAGAGAGAGAGAGGGTACTGAGAGACACCAGTCAGTGTACAGATATCTCCCTGAGAGAGAGAGGGGACTGAGAGACACCAGTCAGTGTACAGATATCTCCCTGAGAGAGAGAGAGGGGACTGAGAGACACCAGTCAGTGTACAGATATCTCCCTGAGAGAGAGAGAGGGGACTGAGAGACACCAGTCAGTGTACAGATATCTCCCTGAGAGAGAGAGGGGACTGAGAGACACCAGTCAGTGTACAGATATCTCCCTGAGAGAGAGAGTGGACTCAGAGACACCAGTCAGTGTACAGATATCTCCCAGAGAGAGAGAGAGGGGACTGAGAGACACCAGTCAGTGTACAGATATCTCCCTGAGAGAGAGAGGGGACTGAGAGACACCAGTCAGTGTACAGATATCTCCCTGAGAGAGAGAGGGGACTGAGAGACACCAGTCAGTGTACAGATATCTCCCTGAGAGAGAGAGGGGACTCAGAGACACCAGTCAGTGTACAGATATCTCCCTGAGAGAGAGGGAGAGAGGGGACTGAGAGACACCAGTCAGTGTACAGATATCGCCCTGAGAGACAGAGAGAGAGAGAGAGAGAGAGGACTGAGAGACACCAGTCAGTGTACAAATATCTCTCTGACAGAGAGAGAGGGGACTGAGAGACACCAGTCAGTGTACAGATTTCTCACTGAGAGAGAGAGGGGACTGAGAGACACCAGTCAGTGTACAGATATCTCCCTGAGAGAGAGAGAGAGGGGATTGAGAGACACCAGTCAGTGTACACATATCTCCCTGAGAGAGAGAGGGGACTGAGAGACCACAGTCAGTGTACAGATATCTCCCTGAGAGAGAGGGGACTGAGAGACACCAGTCTGTGTACAGATATCTCCCTGAGAGAGAGAGAGAGAGAGGGGGGGACTGAGAGACACCAGTCAGTGTACAGATATCTTCCTGAGAGAGAGAGAGGGGCGACTGAGAGACACCAGTCAGTGTACAGATATCTCCCTGAGAGAGAGAGGGGACTGACAGACACCAGTCAGTGTACAGATATCTCCCTGAGAGAGAGGGAGAGAGGGGACTGAGAGACACCAGTCAGTGTACAGATATCTCCCTGAGAGACAGACAGAGAGAGACAGAGAGAGGACTGAGAGACACCAGTCAGTGTACAAATATCTCTCTGACAGAGAGAGAGGGGACTGAGAGACACCAGTCAGTGTACAGATATCTCCCTGAGAGAGAGAGGGGACTGAGAGACACCAGTCAGTGTACAGATATCTCCCTGAGAGAGAGGGGACTGAGAGACCCCAGTCAGTGGACAGATATCTCCCTGAGAGAGAGGGGACGGAGAGACACCAGTCTGTGTACAGATATCTCCCTGAGAGAGAGAGGGGGGACTGAGAGACACCAGTCAGTGTACAGATATCTCCCAGAGAGAGAGAGAGGGGACTGATAGACACCAGTCAGTGTACAGATATATCCCTGAGAGAGAGAGAGGGTACTGAGAGACACCAGTCAGTGTACAGATATCTCCCAGAGAGAGAGAGAGGGGACTGATAGACACCAGTCAGTGTACAGATATATCCCTGACAGAGAGAGAGGGTACTGAGAGACACCAGTCAGTGTACAGATATCTCCCTGAGAGAGAGAGGGGACTCAGAGACACCAGTCAGTGTACAGATATCTCCCAGAGAGAGAGAGAGGGGACTGATAGACACCAGTCAGTGTACAGATATATCCCTGAGAGAGAGAGAGGGTACTGAGAGACAGCAGTCAGTGTACAGATATCTCCCTGAGAGAGAGAGGGGACTGAGAGACACCAGTCAGTGTACAGATATCTCCCTGAGAGAGAGAGAGGGGACTGAGAGACACCAGTCAGTGTACAGATATCTCCCTGAGAGAGAGAGAGGGGACTGAGAGACACCAGTCAGTGTACAGATATCTCCCTGAGAGAGAGAGGGGACTGAGAGACACCAGTCAGTGTACAGATATCTCCCTGAGAGAGAGAGTGGACTCAGAGACACCAGTCAGTGTACAGATATCTCCCAGAGAGAGAGAGAGGGGACTGAGAGACACCAGTCAGTGTACAGATATCTCCCTGAGAGAGAGAGGGGACTGAGAGACACCAGTCAGTGTACAGATATCTCCCTGAGAGAGAGAGGGGACTGAGAGACACCAGTCAGTGTACAGATATCTCCCTGAGAGAGAAAGGGGACTCAGAGACACCAGTCAGTGTACAGATATCTCCCTGAGAGAGAGGGAGAGAGGGGACTGAGAGACACCAGTCAGTGTACAGATATCGCCCTGAGAGACAGAGAGAGAGAGAGAGAGAGAGGACTGAGAGACACCAGTCAGTGTACAAATATCTCTCTGACAGAGAGAGAGGGGACTGAGAGACACCAGTCAGTGTACAGATTTCTCACTGAGAGAGAGAGGGGACTGAGAGACACCAGTCAGTGTACAGATATCTCCCTGAGAGAGAGAGAGAGGGGATTGAGAGACACCAGTCAGTGTACACATATCTCCCTGAGAGAGAGAGGGGACTGAGAGACCACAGTCAGTGTACAGATATCTCCCTGAGAGAGAGAGAGAGAGAGGGGGGGACTGAGAGACACCAGTCAGTGTACAGATATCTTCCTGAGAGAGAGAGAGGGGCGACTGAGAGACACCAGTCAGTGTACAGATATCTCCCTGAGAGAGAGAGGGGACTGACAGACACCAGTCAGTGTACAGATATCTCCCTGAGAGAGAGGGAGAGAGGGGACAGAGAGACACCAGTCAGTGTACAGATATCTCCCTGAGAGACAGACAGAGAGAGACAGAGAGAGGACTGAGAGACACCAGTCAGTGTACAAATATCTCTCTGACAGAGAGAGAGGGGACTGAGAGACACCAGTCAGTGTACAGATATCTCCCTGAGAGAGAGAGGGGACTGAGAGACACCAGTCAGTGTACAGATATCTCCCTGAGAGAGAGGGGACTGAGAGACCCCAGTCAGTGGACAGATATCTCCCTGAGAGAGAGGGGACGGAGAGACACCAGTCTGTGTACAGATATCTCCCTGAGAGAGAGAGGGGGGACTGAGAGACACCAGTCAGTGTACAGATATCTCCCAGAGAGAGAGAGAGGGGACTGATAGACACCAGTCAGTGTACAGATATATCCCTGAGAGAGAGAGAGGGTACTGAGAGACACCAGTCAGTGTACAGATATCTCCCAGAGAGAGAGAGAGGGGACTGATAGACACCAGTCAGTGTACAGATATATCCCTGACAGAGAGAGAGGGTACTGAGAGACACCAGTCAGTGTACAGATATCTCCCTGAGAGAGAGAGGGGACTCAGAGACACCAGTCAGTGTACAGATATCTCCCTGAGAGAGAGAGAGGGGACTGAGAGACACCAGTCAGTGTACAGATATCTCCCTGAGAGAGAGAGAGGGGACTGAGAGATACCAGTCAGTGTACAGATATCTCCCAGAGAGAAAGAGAGGGGACTGAGAGACACCAGTCAGTGTACAGATATCTCCCTGAGAGAGAGTGGACTGAGAGACACCAGTCAGTGTACAGATATCTCCCTGAGAGAGAGAGGGGACTGAGAGACACCAGTCAGTGTACAGATATCTCCCTGAGAGAGAGAGGGAACTCAGAGACACCAGTCAGTGTACAGATATCTCCCAGAGAGAGAGAGAGGGGACTGAGAGACACCAGTCAGTGTACAGATATCTCCCTGAGAGAGAGAGGGGACTGAGAGATACCAGTCAGTGTACAGATATCTCCCTGAGAGAGAGAGAGGGGCGAGTGAGAGACATCAGTCAGTGTACAGATATCTCCCTGAAAGAGAGAGAGAGAGGACTGAGAGACAGCAGTCAGTGTACAGATATCTCCCTGAGAGAGAGAGGGGACTGACAGACACCAGTCAGTGTACAGATATCTCCCTGAGAGAGAGTGGACTGAGAGACACCAGTCAGTGTACAGATATCTCCCTGAGAGAGGGGGGGGGGACTGAGAGACACCAGTCAGTGTACAGATATCTCCCTGAGAGAGAGAGGGAACTCAGAGACACCAGTCAGTGTACAGATATCTCCCAGAGAGAGAGAGAGGGGACTGAGAGACACCAGTCAGTGTACAGATATCTCCCTGAGAGAGAGAGGGGACTGAGAGACACCAGTCAGTGTACAGATATCTCCCTGAGAGAGAGAGAGGGGCGAGTGAGAGACATCAGTCAGTGTACAGATATCTCCCTGAAAGAGAGAGAGAGAGGACTGAGAGACAGCAGTCAGTGTACAGATATCTCCCTGAGAGAGAGAGGGGACTGACAGACACCAGTCAGTGTACAGATATCTCCCTGAGAGAGAGAGTGGACTCAGAGACACCAGTCAGTGTACAGATATCTCCCAGAGAGAGAGAGAGGGGACTGAGAGACACCAGTCAGTGTACAGATATCTCCCTGAGAGAGAGAGGGGACTGAGAGACACCAGTCAGTGTACAGATATCTCCCTGAGAGAGAGAGGGGACTGAGAGACACCAGTCAGTGTACAGATATCTCCCTGAGAGAGAGAGGGGACTCAGAGACACCAGTCAGTGTACAGATATCTCCCTGAGAGAGAGGGAGAGAGGGGACTGAGAGACACCAGTCAGTGTACAGATATCGCCCTGAGAGACAGACAGAGAGAGAGAGAGAGAGGACTGAGAGACACCAGTCAGTGTACAAATATCTCTCTGACAGAGAGAGAGGGGACTGAGAGACACCAGTCAGTGTACAGATATCTCCCTGAGAGAGAGAGGGGACTGAGAGACACCAGTCAGTGTACAGATATCTCCCTGAGAGAGAGAGAGAGGGGATTGAGAGACACCAGTCAGTGTACACATATCTCCCTGAGAGAGAGAGGGGACTGAGAGACCACAGTCAGTGTACAGATATCTCCCTGAGAGAGAGGGGACTGAGAGACACCAGTCTGTGTACAGATATCTCCCTGAGAGAGAGAGAGAGAGAGGGGGGGACTGAGAGACACCAGTCAGTGTACAGATATCTTCCTGAGAGAGACAGAGGGGCGACTGAGAGACACCAGTCAGTGTACAGATATCTCCCTGAGAGAGAGGGAGAGAGGGGACTGAGAGACACCAGTCAGTGTACAGATATCTCCCTGAGAGACAGACAGAGAGAGACAGAGAGAGGACTGAGAGACACCAGTCAGTGTACAAATATCTCTCTGACAGAGAGAGAGGGGACTGAGAGACACCAGTCAGTGTACAGATATCTCCCTGAGAGAGAGAGGGGACTGAGAGACACCAGTCAGTGTACAGATATCTCCCTGAGAGAGAGGGGACTGAGAGACCCCAGTCAGTGGACAGATATCTCCCTGAGAGAGAGGGGACGGAGAGACACCAGTCTGTGTACAGATATCTCCCTGAGAGAGAGAGGGGGGACTGAGAGACACCAGTCAGTGTACAGATATCTCCCAGAGAGAGAGAGAGGGGACTGATAGACACCAGTCAGTGTACAGATATCTCCCTGAGAGAGAGAGAGGGTACTGAGAGACACCAGTCAGTGTACAGATATCTCCCAGAGAGAGAGAGAGGGGACTGATAGACACCAGTCAGTGTACAGATATATCCCTGACAGAGAGAGAGGGTACTGAGAGACACCAGTCAGTGTACAGATATCTCCCTGAGAGAGAGAGGGGACTCAGAGACACCAGTCAGTGTACAGATATCTCCCTGAGAGAGAGAGAGGGGACTGAGAGACACCAGTCAGTGTACAGATATCTCCCTGAGAGAGAGAGAGGGGACTGAGAGACACCAGTCAGTGTACAGATATCTCCCAGAGAGAAAGAGAGGGGACTGAGAGACACCAGTCAGTGTACAGATATCTCCCTGAGAGAGAGTGGACTGAGAGACACCAGTCAGTGTACAGATATCTCCCTGAGAGAGAGAGGGGACTGAGAGACACCAGTCAGTGTACAGATATCTCCCTGAGAGAGAGAGGGAACTCAGAGACACCAGTCAGTGTACAGATATCTCCCAGAGAGAGAGAGAGGGGACTGAGAGACACCAGTCAGTGTACAGATATCTCCCAGAGAGAGAGAGAGAGGGGACTGAGAGACACCAGTCAGTGTACAGATATCTCCCTGAGAGAGAGAGAGGGGCGAGTGAGAGACATCAGTCAGTGTACAGATATCTCCCTGAAAGAGAGAGAGAGAGGACTGAGAGACAGCAGTCAGTGTACAGATATCTCCCTGAGAGAGAGAGGGGACTGACAGACACCAGTCAGTGTACAGATATCTCCCTGAGAGAGAGGGGACTGAGAGACACCAGTCAGTGTACAGATATCTCCCTGAGAGAGAGAGGGGACTGAGAGACACCAGTCAGTGTACAGATATCTCCCTGAGAGAGAGGGGACTGAGAGACCACAGTCAGTGGACAGATATCTCCCTGAGAGAGAGGGGACAGAGAGACACCAGTCTGTGTACAGATATCTCGCTGAGAGAGAGAGGGGGGACTGAGAGACACCAGTCAGTGTACAGATATCTCCCAGAGAGAGAGAGAGGGGACTGATAGACACCAGTCAGTGTACAGATATATCCCTGAGAGAGAGAGAGGGGACTGAGAGACACCAGTCAGTGTACAGATATCTCCCTGAGAGAGAGAGAGGGGACTGAGAGACACCAGTCAGTGTACAGATATCTCCCTGAGAGAGAGAGGGGACTGAGAGACACCAGTCAGTGTACAGATATCTCCCTGAGAGAGAGAGGGGACTCAGAGACACCAGTCAGTGTACAGATATCTCCCAGAGAGAGAGAGAGAGGGGACTGAGAGACACCAGTCAGTGTACAGATATCTCCCTGAAAGAGAGAGGGGACTGAGAAACACCAGTCAGTGTACAGATATCTCCCTGAGAGAGAGAGGGGACTCAGAGACACCAGTCAGTGTACAGATATCTCCCTGAGAGAGAGGGAGAGAGGGGACTGAGAGACACCAGTCAGTGTACAGATATCTCCCTGAGAGACAGACAGAGAGAGAGAGAGAGAGGACTGAGAGACACCAGTCAGTGTACAAATATCTCTCTGACAGAGAGAGAGGGGACTGAGAGACACCAGTCAGTGTACAGATATCTCCCTGAGAGAGAGAGAGAGGGGACTGAGAGACCCCAGTCAGTGTACAGATATCTCCCTGAGAGACAGACAGAGAGAGAGAGAGAGAGAGGACTGAGAGACACCAGTCAGTGTACAGATATCTCCCTGAGAGAGAGAGGGGACTGAGAGACGCCAGTCAGTGTACAGATATCTCCCTGAGAGAGAGAGAGGGGATTGAGAGACCCCAGTCAGTGTACAGATATCTCCCTGAGAGAGAGTGAGGGGACTGAGAGACCCCAGTCAGTGTACAGATATCTCCCTGAGAGAGAGGGGACTGAGAGACACCAGTCAGTGTACAGATATCTCCCTGAGAGAGAGGGGACTGAGAGATACCAGTCAGTGTACAGATATCTCCCTGAGAGAGAGAGGGGGGACTGAGAGACACCAGTCAGTGTACAGATATCTCCCAGAGAGAGAGGGGGGACTGAGAGACACCAGTCAGTGTACAGATATCTCCCTGAGTGAGAGAGAGGGGACTGAAAGACACCAGTCAGTGTACAGATATCTCCCTGAGAGAGAGAGGAGACTGAGAGACCCCAGTCAGTGTACAGATATCTCCCTGAGAGAGAGAGAGGGGACTGAGAGACCCCAGTCAGTGTACAGATATCTCCCTGAGAGAGAGAGGGGACTGAGAGACCCCAGTCAGTGTACAGATATCTCCCTGAGAGAGAGAGGACTGAGAGACACCAGTCAGTGTACAGATATCTCCCTGAGAGAGAGAGAGGAGACTGAGAGACACCAGTCAGTGTACAGATATCTCCCTGAGAGAGAGAGAGGGTACTGAGAGACACCAGTCAGTGTACAGATATCTCCCTGAGAGAGAGGGGACTGAGAGACACCAGTCAGTGTACAGATATCTCCCTGAGAGAGAGGGGACTGAGAGACACCAGTCAGTGTACAGATATCTCCCTGAGAGAGAGAGGGGGGACTGAGAGACACCAGTCAGTGTACAGATATCTCCCTGAGAGAGAGAGGAGACTGAGAGACCCCAGTCAGTGTACAGATATCTCCCAGAGAGAGAGAGAGGGGACTGATAGACACCAGTCAGTGTACAGATATATCCCTGAGAGAGAGAGAGGGTACTGAGAGACACCAGTCAGTGTACAGATATCTCCCTGAGAGAGAGAGGGGACTGAGAGACACCAGTCAGTGTACAGATATCTCCCTGAGAGAGAGAGAGGGGACTGGGAGACACCAGTCAGTGTACAGATATCTCCCTGAGAGAGAGGGGACTCAGAGACACCAGTCAGTGTACAGATATCTCCCTGAGAGAGAGAGAGGGGACTGAGAGACACCAGTCAGTGTACAGATATCTCCCTGAGAGAGAGAGAGGGGACTGAGAGACACCAGTCAGTGTACAGATATCTCCCTGAGAGAGAGAGGGGACTGAGATACACCAGTCAGTGTACAGATATCTCCCAGAGAGAAAGAGAGGGGACTGAGAGACACCAGTCAGTGTACAGATATCTCCCTGAGAGAGAGGGGACTGAGAGACACCAGTCAGTGTACAGATATCTCCCTGAGAGAGAGAGGGGACTGAGAGACACCATTCAGTGTACAGATATCTCCCTGAGAGAGAGAGGGAACTCAGAGACACCAGTCAGTGTACAGATATCTCCCAGAGAGAGAGAGAGGGGACTGAGAGACACCAGTCAGTGTACAGATATCTCCCTGAGAGAGAGAGGGGACTGAGAGACACCAGTCAGTGTACAGATATCTCCCTGAGAGAGAGAGAGGGGCGACTGAGAGACATCAGTCAGTGTACAGATATCTCCCTGAAAGAGAGAGAGAGAGGACTGAGAGACAGCAGTCAGTGTACAGATATCTCCCTGAGAGAGAGAGGGGACTGACAGACACCAGTCAGTGTACAGATATCTCCCTGAGAGAGAGGGGACTGAGAGACACCAGTCAGTGTACAGATATCTCCCTGAGAGAGAGAGGGGACTGAGAGACACCAGTCAGTGTACAGATATCTCCCTGAGAGAGAGGGGACTGAGAGACCACAGTCAGTGGACAGATATCTCCCTGAGAGAGAGGGGACAGAGAGACACCAGTCTGTGTACAGATATCTCGCTGAGAGAGAGAGGGGGGACTGAGAGACACCAGTCAGTGTACAGATATCTCCCAGAGAGAGAGAGAGGGGACTGATAGACACCAGTCAGTGTACAGATATATCCCTGAGAGAGAGAGAGGGTACTGAGAGACACCAGTCAGTGTACAGATATCTCCCTGAGAGAGAGAGGGGACTGAGAGACACCAGTCAGTGTACAGATATCTCCCTGAGAGAGAGAGAGGGGACTGAGAGACACCAGTCAGTGTACAGATATCTCCCTGAGAGAGAGAGAGGGGACTGAGAGACACCAGTCAGTGTACAGATATCTCCCTGAGAGAGAGAGGGGACTGAGAGACACCAGTCAGTGTGCAGATATCTCCCTGAGAGAGAGAGGGGACTCAGAGACACCAGTCAGTGTACAGATATCTCCCAGAGAGAGAGAGAGAGGGGACTGAGAGACACCAGTCAGTGTACAGATATCTCCCTGAAAGAGAGAGGGGACTGAGAGACACCAGTCAGTGTACAGATATCTCCCTGAGAGAGAGAGGGGACTCAGAGACACCAGTCAGTGTACAGATATCTCCCTGAGAGAGAGGGAGAGAGGGGACTGAGAGACACCAGTCAGTGTACAGATATCTCCCTGAGAGACAGACAGAGAGAGAGAGAGAGAGGACTGAGAGACACCAGTCAGTGTACAAATATCTCTCTGACAGAGAGAGAGGGGACTGAGAGACACCAGTCAGTGTACAGATATCTCCCTGAGAGAGAGAGAGAGGGGACTGAGAGACCCCAGTCAGTGTACAGATATCTCCCTGAGAGACAGACAGAGAGAGAGAGAGAGAGGACTGAGAGACACCAGTCAGTGTACAGATATCTCCCTGAGAGAGAGAGGGGACTGAGAGACGCCAGTCAGTGTACAGATATCTCCCTGAGAGAGAGAGAGGGGATTGAGAGACCCCAGTCAGTGTACAGATATCTCCCTGAGAGAGAGTGAGGGGACTGAGAGACCCCAGTCAGTGTACAGATATCTCCCTGAGAGAGAGGGGACTGAGAGACACCAGTCAGTGTACAGATATCTCCCTGAGAGAGAGGGGACTGAGAGACACCAGTCAGTGTACAGATATCTCCCTGAGAGAGAGAGAGGGGATTGAGAGACACCAGTAAGTGTACAGATATCTCCCTGAGGGAGGGGGGACAGAGAGACACCAGTCAGTGTACAGATATCTCCCTGAGAGAGAGGGGACTGAGAGACACCAGTCAGTGTACAGATATCTCCCTGAGAGAGAGAGGGGGGACTGAGAGACACCAGTCAGTGTACAGATATCTCCCTGAGAGAGAGAGGAGACTGAGAGACCCCAGTCAGTGTACAGATATCTCCCTGAGAGAGGGAGAGGGGACTGAGAGACCCCAGTCAGTGTACAGATATCTCCCTGAGAGAGAGAGGGGACTGAGAGACCCCAGTCAGTGTACAGATATCTCCCTGAGAGAGGACTGAGAGACACCAGTCAGTGTACAGATATCTCCCTGAGAGAGAGAGAGGAGACTGAGAGACACCAGTCAGTGTACAGATATCTCCCTGAGAGAGAGAGAGGGTACTGAGAGACACCAGTCAGTGTACAGATATCTCCCTGAAAGAGAGAGAGAGAGGACTGAGAGACAGCAGTCAGTGTACAGATATCTCCCTGAGAGAGAGAGGGGACTGACAGACACCAGTCAGTGTACAGATATCTCCCTGAGAGAGAGAGGGGACTGAGAGACACCAGTCAGTGTACAGATATCTCCCTGAGAGAGAGGGGACTGAGAGACACCAGTCAGTGTACATATATCTCCCTGAGGGAGGGGGGACAGAGAGACACCAGTCAGTGTACAGATATCTCCCTGAGAGAGAGGGGACTGAGAGACACCAGTCAGTGTACAGATATCTCCCTGAGAGAGAGGGGACTGAGAGACACCAGTCAGTGTACAGATATCTCCCTGAGAGAGAGAGGGGGGACTGAGAGACACCAGTCAGTGTACAGATATCTCCCTGAGAGAGAGAGGAGACTGAGAGACCCCAGTCAGTGTACAGATATCTCCCAGAGAGAGAGAGAGGGGACTGATAGACACCAGTCAGTGTACAGATATATCCCTGAGAGAGAGAGAGGGTACTGAGAGACACCAGTCAGTGTACAGATATCTCCCTGAGAGAGAGAGAGGGGACTGAGAGACACCAGTCAGTGTACAGATATCTCCCTGAGAGAGAGAGAGGGGACTGGGAGACACCAGTCAGTGTACAGATATCTCCCTGAGAGAGAGAGAGGGGACTGAGAGACACCAGTCAGTGTACAGATATCTCCCTGAGAGAGAGAGGGGACTGAGAGACACCAGTCAGTGTACAGATATCTCCCTGAGAGAGAGAGGGGACTGAGAGACACCAGTCAGTGTACAGATATCTCCCTGAGAGAGAGGGGACTGAGAGACCACAGTCAGTGGACAGATATCTCCCTGAGAGAGAGGGGACAGAGAGACACCAGTCTGTGTACAGATATCTCGCTGAGAGAGAGAGGGGGGACTGAGAGACACCAGTCAGTGTACAGATATCTCCCAGAGAGAGAGAGAGGGGACTGATAGACACCAGTCAGTGTACAGATATATCCCTGAGAGAGAGAGAGGGTACTGAGAGACACCAGTCAGTGTACAGATATCTCCCTGAGAGAGAGAGGGGACTGAGAGACACCAGTCAGTGTACAGATATCTCCCTGAGAGAGAGAGAGGGGACTGAGAGACACCAGTCAGTGTACAGATATCTCCCTGAGAGAGAGAGAGGGGACTGAGAGACACCAGTCAGTGTACAGATATCTCCCTGAGAGAGAGAGGGGACTGAGAGACACCAGTCAGTGTGCAGATATCTCCCTGAGAGAGAGAGGGGACTCAGAGACACCAGTCAGTGTACAGATATCTCCCAGAGAGAGAGAGAGAGGGGACTGAGAGACACCAGTCAGTGTACAGATATCTCCCTGAAAGAGAGAGGGGACTGAGAGACACCAGTCAGTGTACAGATATCTCCCTGAGAGAGAGAGGGGACTCAGAGACACCAGTCAGTGTACAGATATCTCCCTGAGAGAGAGGGAGAGAGGGGACTGAGAGACACCAGTCAGTGTACAGATATCTCCCTGAGAGACAGACAGAGAGAGAGAGAGAGAGGACTGAGAGACACCAGTCAGTGTACAAATATCTCTCTGACAGAGAGAGAGGGGACTGAGAGACACCAGTCAGTGTACAGATATCTCCCTGAGAGAGAGAGAGAGGGGACTGAGAGACCCCAGTCAGTGTACAGATATCTCCCTGAGAGACAGACAGAGAGAGAGAGAGAGAGGACTGAGAGACACCAGTCAGTGTACAGATATCTCCCTGAGAGAGAGAGGGGACTGAGAGACGCCAGTCAGTGTACAGATATCTCCCTGAGAGAGAGAGAGGGGATTGAGAGACCCCAGTCAGTGTACAGATATCTCCCTGAGAGAGAGTGAGGGGACTGAGAGACCCCAGTCAGTGTACAGATATCTCCCTGAGAGAGAGGGGACTGAGAGACACCAGTCAGTGTACAGATATCTCCCTGAGAGAGAGGGGACTGAGAGACACCAGTCAGTGTACAGATATCTCCCTGAGAGAGAGAGAGGGGATTGAGAGACACCAGTAAGTGTACAGATATCTCCCTGAGGGAGGGGGGACAGAGAGACACCAGTCAGTGTACAGATATCTCCCTGAGAGAGAGGGGACTGAGAGACACCAGTCAGTGTACAGATATCTCCCTGAGAGAGAGAGGGGGGACTGAGAGACACCAGTCAGTGTACAGATATCTCCCTGAGAGAGAGAGGAGACTGAGAGACCCCAGTCAGTGTACAGATATCTCCCTGAGAGAGGGAGAGGGGACTGAGAGACCCCAGTCAGTGTACAGATATCTCCCTGAGAGAGAGAGGGGACTGAGAGACCCCAGTCAGTGTACAGATATCTCCCTGAGAGAGGACTGAGAGACACCAGTCAGTGTACAGATATCTCCTTGAGAGAGAGAGAGGAGACTGAGAGACACCAGTCAGTGTACAGATATCTCCCTGAGAGAGAGAGAGGGTACTGAGAGACACCAGTCAGTGTACAGATATCTCCCTGAAAGAGAGAGAGAGAGGACTGAGAGACAGCAGTCAGTGTACAGATATCTCCCTGAGAGAGAGAGGGGACTGACAGACACCAGTCAGTGTACAGATATCTCCCTGAGAGAGGACTGAGAGACACCAGTCAGTGTACAGATATCTCCTTGAGAGAGAGAGAGGAGACTGAGAGACACCAGTCAGTGTACAGATATCTCCCTGAGAGAGAGAGAGGGTACTGAGAGACACCAGTCAGTGTACAGATATCTCCCTGAAAGAGAGAGAGAGAGGACTGAGAGACAGCAGTCAGTGTACAGATATCTCCCTGAGAGAGAGAGGGGACTGACAGACACCAGTCAGTGTACAGATATCTCCCTGAGAGAGAGAGGGGACTGAGAGACACCAGTCAGTGTACAGATATCTCCCTGAGAGAGAGGGGACTGAGAGACACCAGTCAGTGTACAGATATCTCCCTGAGGGAGGGGGGACAGAGAGACACCAGTCAGTGTACAGATATCTCCCTGAGAGAGAGGGGACTGAGAGACACCAGTCAGTGTACAGATATCTCCCTGAGAGAGAGGGGACTGAGAGACACCAGTCAGTGTACAGATATCTCCCTGAGAGAGAGAGGGGGGACTGAGAGACACCAGTCAGTGTACAGATATCTCCCTGAGAGAGAGAGGAGACTGAGAGACCCCAGTCAGTGTACAGATATCTCCCAGAGAGAGAGAGAGGGGACTGATAGACACCAGTCAGTGTACAGATATATCCCTGAGAGAGAGAGAGGGTAATGAGAGACACCAGTCAGTGTACAGATATCTCCCTGAGAGAGAGAGAGGGGACTGAGAGACACCAGTCAGTGTACAGATATCTCCCTGAGAGAGAGAGAGGGGACTGGGAGACACCAGTCAGTGTACAGATATCTCCCTGAGAGAGAGAGAGGGGACTGAGAGACACCAGTCAGTGTACAGATATCTCCCTGAGAGAGAGAGGGGACTGAGAGACACCAGTCAGTGTACAGATATCTCCCTGAGAGAGAGAGGGGACTCAGAGACACCAGTCAGTGTACAGATATCTCCCAGAGAGAGAGAGAGGGGACTGAGAGACACCAGTCAGTGTACAGATATCTCCCTGAGAGAGAGAGGGGACTGAGAGACACCAGTCAGTGTACAGATATCTCCCTGAGAGAGAGAGGGGACTCAGAGACACCAGTCAGTGTACAGATATCTCCCTGAGAGAGAGGGAGAGAGGGGACTGAGAGACACCAGTCAGTGTACAGATATCTCCCTGAGAGACAGACAGAGAGAGAGAGAGAGAGGACTGAGAGACACCAGTCAGTGTACAAATATCTCTCTGACAGAGAGAGAGGGGACAGAGAGACACCAGTCAGTGTACAGATATCTCCCTGAGAGAGAGGGGACTGAGAGACACCAGTCAGTGTACAGATATCTCCCTGAGAGAGAGAGGGGGGACTGAGAGACACCAGTCAGTGTACAGATATCTCCCAGAGAGAGAGAGAGGGGACTGATAGACACCAGTCAGTGTACAGATATATCCCTGAGAGAGAGAGAGGGTACTGAGAGACACCAGTCAGTGTACAGATATCTCCCTGAGAGAGAGAGGGGACTGAGAGACACCAGTCAGTGTACAGATATCTCCCTGAGAGAGAGAGAGGGGACTGAGAGACACCAGTCAGTGTACAGATATCTCCCTGAGAGAGAGAGAGAGGGGACTGAGAGACACCAGTCAGTGTACAGATATCTCCCTGAGAGAGAGAGGGGACTGAGAGACACCAGTCAGTGTACAGATATCTCCCTGAGAGAGAGAGGGGACTCAGAGAAACCAGTCAGTGTACAGATATCTCCCAGAGAGAGAGAGAGGGGACTGAGAGACACCAGTCAGTGTACAGATATCTCCCTGAGAGAGAGAGGGGACTGAGAGACACCAGTCAGTGTACAGATATCTCCCTGAGAGAGAGAGAGGGGACTCAGAGACACCAGTCAGTGTACAGATATCTCCCTGAGAGAGAGGGAGAGAGGGGACTGAGAGACACCAGTCAGTGTACAGATATCTCCCTGAGAGACAGACAGAGAGAGAGAGAGAGGACTGAGAGACACCAGTCAGTGTACAAATATCTCTCTGACAGAGAGAGAGGGGACTGAGAGACACCAGTCAGTGTACAGATATCTCCCTGAGAGAGAGAGAGAGGGGACTGAGAGACCCTAGTCAGTGTACAGATATCTCCCTGAGAGACAGACAGAGAGAGAGAGAGAGAGGACTGAGAGACACCAGTCAGTGTACAGATATCTCCCTGAGAGAGAGAGGGGACTGAGAGACGCCAGTCAGTGTACAGATATCTCCCTGAGAGAGAGAGAGGGGATTGAGAGACCCCAGTCAGTGTACAGATATCTCCCTGAGAGAGAGTGAGGGGACTGAGAGACCCCAGTCAGTGTACAGATATCTCCCTGAGAGAGAGGGGACTGAGAGACACCAGTCAGTGTACAGATATCTCCCTGAGAGCGAGGGGACTGAGAGACACCAGTCAGTGTACAGATATCTCCCTGAGAGAGAGAGAGGGGATTGAGAGACACCAGTCAGTGTACAGATATCTCCCTGAGGGAGGGGGGACAGAGAGACACCAGTCAGTGTACAGATATCTCCCTGAGAGAGAGAGGGGGGACTGAGAGACACCAGTCAGTGTACAGATATCTCCCTGAGAGAGAGGGGACTGAGAGACACCAGTCAGTGTACAAATATCTCCCTGACAGAGAGAGAGGGGACTGAGAGACACCAGTCAGTGTACAGATATCTCCCTGAGAGAGAGAGGGGACAGAGAGACACCAGTCAGTGTACAGATATCTCCCTGAAAGTGAGAGAGAGAGGACTGAGAGACAGCAGTCAGTGTACAGATATCTCCCTGAGAGAGAGAGGGGACTGAGAGACACCAGTCAGTGTACAGATATCTCCCTGAGAGAGAGAGGGGACTGAGAGACACCAGTCAGTGTACAGATATCTCCCTGAGAGAGAGAGAGGGGACTGAGAGACACCAGTCAGTGTACAGATATATCCCTGAGAGAGAGAGAGGGTACTGAGAGACAGCAGTCAGTGTACAGATATCTCCCTGAGAGAGAGAGGGGACTGAGAGACACCAGTCAGTGTACAGATATCTCCCTGAGAGAGAGAGAGGGGACTGAGAGACACCAGTCAGTGTACAGATATCTCCCTGAGAGAGAGAGAGGGGACTGAGAGACACCAGTCAGTGTACAGATATCTCCCTGAGAGAGAGAGGGGACTGAGAGACACCAGTCAGTGTACAGATATCTCCCTGAGAGAGAGAGTGGACTCAGAGACACCAGTCAGTGTACAGATATCTCCCAGAGAGAGAGAGAGGGGACTGAGAGACACCAGTCAGTGTACAGATATCTCCCTGAGAGAGAGAGGGGACTGAGAGACACCAGTCAGTGTACAGATATCTCCCTGAGAGAGAGAGGGGACTGAGAGACACCAGTCAGTGTACAGATATCTCCCTGAGAGAGAGAGGGGACTCAGAGACACCAGTCAGTGTACAGATATCTCCCTGAGAGAGAGGGAGAGAGGGGACTGAGAGACACCAGTCAGTGTACAGATATCGCCCTGAGAGACAGAGAGAGAGAGAGAGAGAGAGGACTGAGAGACACCAGTCAGTGTACAAATATCTCTCTGACAGAGAGAGAGGGGACTGAGAGACACCAGTCAGTGTACAGATTTCTCACTGAGAGAGAGAGGGGACTGAGAGACACCAGTCAGTGTACAGATATCTCCCTGAGAGAGAGAGAGAGGGGATTGAGAGACACCAGTCAGTGTACACATATCTCCCTGAGAGAGAGAGGGGACTGAGAGACCACAGTCAGTGTACAGATATCTCCCTGAGAGAGAGAGAGAGAGAGGGGGGGACTGAGAGACACCAGTCAGTGTACAGATATCTTCCTGAGAGAGAGAGAGGGGCGACTGAGAGACACCAGTCAGTGTACAGATATCTCCCTGAGAGAGAGAGGGGACTGACAGACACCAGTCAGTGTACAGATATCTCCCTGAGAGAGAGGGAGAGAGGGGACAGAGAGACACCAGTCAGTGTACAGATATCTCCCTGAGAGACAGACAGAGAGAGACAGAGAGAGGACTGAGAGACACCAGTCAGTGTACAAATATCTCTCTGACAGAGAGAGAGGGGACTGAGAGACACCAGTCAGTGTACAGATATCTCCCTGAGAGAG
Organism: Chiloscyllium punctatum; assembly: GCF_047496795.1. Taxonomy (NCBI): domain Eukaryota; kingdom Metazoa; phylum Chordata; class Chondrichthyes; order Orectolobiformes; family Hemiscylliidae; genus Chiloscyllium; species Chiloscyllium punctatum. The sequence continues at coordinate 11,325,560 of NC_092766.1, forward strand.
AGAGGGGACTGAGAGACACCAGTCAGTGTACAGATATCTCCCTGAGAGAGAGGGGACTGAGAGACCCCAGTCAGTGGACAGATATCTCCCTGAGAGAGAGGGGACGGAGAGACACCAGTCTGTGTACAGATATCTCCCTGAGAGAGAGAGGGGGGACTGAGAGACACCAGTCAGTGTACAGATATCTCCCAGAGAGAGAGAGAGGGGACTGATAGACACCAGTCAGTGTACAGATATATCCCTGAGAGAGAGAGAGGGTACTGAGAGACACCAGTCAGTGTACAGATATCTCCCAGAGAGAGAGAGAGGGGACTGATAGACACCAGTCAGTGTACAGATATATCCCTGACAGAGAGAGAGGGTACTGAGAGACACCAGTCAGTGTACAGATATCTCCCTGAGAGAGAGAGGGGACTCAGAGACACCAGTCAGTGTACAGATATCTCCCTGAGAGAGAGAGAGGGGACTGAGAGACACCAGTCAGTGTACAGATATCTCCCTGAGAGAGAGAGAGGGGACTGAGAGACACCAGTCAGTGTACAGATATCTCCCAGAGAGAAAGAGAGGGGACTGAGAGACACCAGTCAGTGTACAGATATCTCCCTGAGAGAGAGTGGACTGAGAGACACCAGTCAGTGTACAGATATCTCCCTGAGAGAGAGAGGGGACTGAGAGACACCAGTCAGTGTACAGATATCTCCCTGAGAGAGAGAGGGAACTCAGAGACACCAGTCAGTGTACAGATATCTCCCAGAGAGAGAGAGAGGGGACTGAGAGACACCAGTCAGTGTACAGATATCTCCCTGAGAGAGAGAGGGGACTGAGAGATACCAGTCAGTGTACAGATATCTCCCTGAGAGAGAGAGAGGGGCGAGTGAGAGACATTAGTCAGTGTACAGATATCTCCCTGAAAGAGAGAGAGAGAGGACTGAGAGACAGCAGTCAGTGTACAGATATCTCCCTGAGAGAGAGAGGGGACTGACAGACACCAGTCAGTGTACAGATATCTCCCTGAGAGAGAGTGGACTGAGAGACACCAGTCAGTGTACAGATATCTCCCTGAGAGAGGGGGGGGGGACTGAGAGACACCAGTCAGTGTACAGATATCTCCCTGAGAGAGAGAGGGAACTCAGAGACACCAGTCAGTGTACAGATATCTCCCAGAGAGAGAGAGAGGGGACTGAGAGACACCAGTCAGTGTACAGATATCTCCCTGAGAGAGAGAGGGGACTGAGAGACACCAGTCAGTGTACAGATATCTCCCTGAGAGAGAGAGAGGGGCGAGTGAGAGACATCAGTCAGTGTACAGATATCTCCCTGAAAGAGAGAGAGAGAGGACTGAGAGACAGCAGTCAGTGTACAGATATCTCCCTGAGAGAGAGAGGGGACTGACAGACACCAGTCAGTGTACAGATATCTCCCTGAGAGAGAGAGTGGACTCAGAGACACCAGTCAGTGTACAGATATCTCCCAGAGAGAGAGAGAGGGGACTGAGAGACACCAGTCAGTGTACAGATATCTCCCTGAGAGAGAGAGGGGACTGAGAGACACCAGTCAGTGTACAGATATCTCCCTGAGAGAGAGAGGGGACTGAGAGACACCAGTCAGTGTACAGATATCTCCCTGAGAGAGAGAGGGGACTCAGAGACACCAGTCAGTGTACAGATATCTCCCTGAGAGAGAGGGAGAGAGGGGACTGAGAGACACCAGTCAGTGTACAGATATCGCCCTGAGAGACAGACAGAGAGAGAGAGAGAGAGGACTGAGAGACACCAGTCAGTGTACAAATATCTCTCTGACAGAGAGAGAGGGGACTGAGAGACACCAGTCAGTGTACAGATATCTCCCTGAGAGAGAGAGGGGACTGAGAGACACCAGTCAGTGTACAGATATCTCCCTGAGAGAGAGAGAGAGGGGATTGAGAGACACCAGTCAGTGTACACATATCTCCCTGAGAGAGAGAGGGGACTGAGAGACCACAGTCAGTGTACAGATATCTCCCTGAGAGAGAGGGGACTGAGAGACACCAGTCTGTGTACAGATATCTCCCTGAGAGAGAGAGAGAGAGAGGGGGGGACTGAGAGACACCAGTCAGTGTACAGATATCTTCCTGAGAGAGACAGAGGGGCGACTGAGAGACACCAGTCAGTGTACAGATATCTCCCTGAGAGAGAGGGAGAGAGGGGACTGAGAGACACCAGTCAGTGTACAGATATCTCCCTGAGAGACAGACAGAGAGAGACAGAGAGAGGACTGAGAGACACCAGTCAGTGTACAAATATCTCTCTGACAGAGAGAGAGGGGACTGAGAGACACCAGTCAGTGTACAGATATCTCCCTGAGAGAGAGAGGGGACTGAGAGACACCAGTCAGTGTACAGATATCTCCCTGAGAGAGAGGGGACTGAGAGACCCCAGTCAGTGGACAGATATCTCCCTGAGAGAGAGGGGACGGAGAGACACCAGTCTGTGTACAGATATCTCCCTGAGAGAGAGAGGGGGGACTGAGAGACACCAGTCAGTGTACAGATATCTCCCAGAGAGAGAGAGAGGGGACTGATAGACACCAGTCAGTGTACAGATATCTCCCTGAGAGAGAGAGAGGGTACTGAGAGACACCAGTCAGTGTACAGATATCTCCCAGAGAGAGAGAGAGGGGACTGATAGACACCAGTCAGTGTACAGATATATCCCTGACAGAGAGAGAGGGTACTGAGAGACACCAGTCAGTGTACAGATATCTCCCTGAGAGAGAGAGGGGACTCAGAGACACCAGTCAGTGTACAGATATCTCCCTGAGAGAGAGAGAGGGGACTGAGAGACACCAGTCAGTGTACAGATATCTCCCTGAGAGAGAGAGAGGGGACTGAGAGACACCAGTCAGTGTACAGATATCTCCCAGAGAGAAAGAGAGGGGACTGAGAGACACCAGTCAGTGTACAGATATCTCCCTGAGAGAGAGTGGACTGAGAGACACCAGTCAGTGTACAGATATCTCCCTGAGAGAGAGAGGGGACTGAGAGACACCAGTCAGTGTACAGATATCTCCCTGAGAGAGAGAGGGAACTCAGAGACACCAGTCAGTGTACAGATATCTCCCAGAGAGAGAGAGAGGGGACTGAGAGACACCAGTCAGTGTACAGATATCTCCCAGAGAGAGAGAGAGAGGGGACTGAGAGACACCAGTCAGTGTACAGATATCTCCCTGAGAGAGAGAGAGGGGCGAGTGAGAGACATCAGTCAGTGTACAGATATCTCCCTGAAAGAGAGAGAGAGAGGACTGAGAGACAGCAGTCAGTGTACAGATATCTCCCTGAGAGAGAGAGGGGACTGACAGACACCAGTCAGTGTACAGATATCTCCCTGAGAGAGAGGGGACTGAGAGACACCAGTCAGTGTACAGATATCTCCCTGAGAGAGAGAGGGGACTGAGAGACACCAGTCAGTGTACAGATATCTCCCTGAGAGAGAGGGGACTGAGAGACCACAGTCAGTGGACAGATATCTCCCTGAGAGAGAGGGGACAGAGAGACACCAGTCTGTGTACAGATATCTCGCTGAGAGAGAGAGGGGGGACTGAGAGACACCAGTCAGTGTACAGATATCTCCCAGAGAGAGAGAGAGGGGACTGATAGACACCAGTCAGTGTACAGATATATCCCTGAGAGAGAGAGAGGGGACTGAGAGACACCAGTCAGTGTACAGATATCTCCCTGAGAGAGAGAGAGGGGACTGAGAGACACCAGTCAGTGTACAGATATCTCCCTGAGAGAGAGAGGGGACTGAGAGACACCAGTCAGTGTACAGATATCTCCCTGAGAGAGAGAGGGGACTCAGAGACACCAGTCAGTGTACAGATATCTCCCAGAGAGAGAGAGAGAGGGGACTGAGAGACACCAGTCAGTGTACAGATATCTCCCTGAAAGAGAGAGGGGACTGAGAAACACCAGTCAGTGTACAGATATCTCCCTGAGAGAGAGAGGGGACTCAGAGACACCAGTCAGTGTACAGATATCTCCCTGAGAGAGAGGGAGAGAGGGGACTGAGAGACACCAGTCAGTGTACAGATATCTCCCTGAGAGACAGACAGAGAGAGAGAGAGAGAGGACTGAGAGACACCAGTCAGTGTACAAATATCTCTCTGACAGAGAGAGAGGGGACTGAGAGACACCAGTCAGTGTACAGATATCTCCCTGAGAGAGAGAGAGAGGGGACTGAGAGACCCCAGTCAGTGTACAGATATCTCCCTGAGAGACAGACAGAGAGAGAGAGAGAGAGAGGACTGAGAGACACCAGTCAGTGTACAGATATCTCCCTGAGAGAGAGAGGGGACTGAGAGACGCCAGTCAGTGTACAGATATCTCCCTGAGAGAGAGAGAGGGGATTGAGAGACCCCAGTCAGTGTACAGATATCTCCCTGAGAGAGAGTGAGGGGACTGAGAGACCCCAGTCAGTGTACAGATATCTCCCTGAGAGAGAGGGGACTGAGAGACACCAGTCAGTGTACAGATATCTCCCTGAGAGAGAGGGGACTGAGAGATACCAGTCAGTGTACAGATATCTCCCTGAGAGAGAGAGGGGGGACTGAGAGACACCAGTCAGTGTACAGATATCTCCCAGAGAGAGAGGGGGGACTGAGAGACACCAGTCAGTGTACAGATATCTCCCTGAGTGAGAGAGAGGGGACTGAAAGACACCAGTCAGTGTACAGATATCTCCCTGAGAGAGAGAGGAGACTGAGAGACCCCAGTCAGTGTACAGATATCTCCCTGAGAGAGAGAGAGGGGACTGAGAGACCCCAGTCAGTGTACAGATATCTCCCTGAGAGAGAGAGGGGACTGAGAGACCCCAGTCAGTGTACAGATATCTCCCTGAGAGAGAGAGGACTGAGAGACACCAGTCAGTGTACAGATATCTCCCTGAGAGAGAGAGAGGAGACTGAGAGACACCAGTCAGTGTACAGATATCTCCCTGAGAGAGAGAGAGGGTACTGAGAGACACCAGTCAGTGTACAGATATCTCCCTGAGAGAGAGGGGACTGAGAGACACCAGTCAGTGTACAGATATCTCCCTGAGAGAGAGGGGACTGAGAGACACCAGTCAGTGTACAGATATCTCCCTGAGAGAGAGAGGGGGGACTGAGAGACACCAGTCAGTGTACAGATATCTCCCTGAGAGAGAGAGGAGACTGAGAGACCCCAGTCAGTGTACAGATATCTCCCAGAGAGAGAGAGAGGGGACTGATAGACACCAGTCAGTGTACAGATATATCCCTGAGAGAGAGAGAGGGTACTGAGAGACACCAGTCAGTGTACAGATATCTCCCTGAGAGAGAGAGGGGACTGAGAGACACCAGTCAGTGTACAGATATCTCCCTGAGAGAGAGAGAGGGGACTGGGAGACACCAGTCAGTGTACAGATATCTCCCTGAGAGAGAGGGGACTCAGAGACACCAGTCAGTGTACAGATATCTCCCTGAGAGAGAGAGAGGGGACTGAGAGACACCAGTCAGTGTACAGATATCTCCCTGAGAGAGAGAGAGGGGACTGAGAGACACCAGTCAGTGTACAGATATCTCCCTGAGAGAGAGAGGGGACTGAGATACACCAGTCAGTGTACAGATATCTCCCAGAGAGAAAGAGAGGGGACTGAGAGACACCAGTCAGTGTACAGATATCTCCCTGAGAGAGAGGGGACTGAGAGACACCAGTCAGTGTACAGATATCTCCCTGAGAGAGAGAGGGGACTGAGAGACACCATTCAGTGTACAGATATCTCCCTGAGAGAGAGAGGGAACTCAGAGACACCAGTCAGTGTACAGATATCTCCCAGAGAGAGAGAGAGGGGACTGAGAGACACCAGTCAGTGTACAGATATCTCCCTGAGAGAGAGAGGGGACTGAGAGACACCAGTCAGTGTACAGATATCTCCCTGAGAGAGAGAGAGGGGCGACTGAGAGACATCAGTCAGTGTACAGATATCTCCCTGAAAGAGAGAGAGAGAGGACTGAGAGACAGCAGTCAGTGTACAGATATCTCCCTGAGAGAGAGAGGGGACTGACAGACACCAGTCAGTGTACAGATATCTCCCTGAGAGAGAGGGGACTGAGAGACACCAGTCAGTGTACAGATATCTCCCTGAGAGAGAGAGGGGACTGAGAGACACCAGTCAGTGTACAGATATCTCCCTGAGAGAGAGGGGACTGAGAGACCACAGTCAGTGGACAGATATCTCCCTGAGAGAGAGGGGACAGAGAGACACCAGTCTGTGTACAGATATCTCGCTGAGAGAGAGAGGGGGGACTGAGAGACACCAGTCAGTGTACAGATATCTCCCAGAGAGAGAGAGAGGGGACTGATAGACACCAGTCAGTGTACAGATATATCCCTGAGAGAGAGAGAGGGTACTGAGAGACACCAGTCAGTGTACAGATATCTCCCTGAGAGAGAGAGGGGACTGAGAGACACCAGTCAGTGTACAGATATCTCCCTGAGAGAGAGAGAGGGGACTGAGAGACACCAGTCAGTGTACAGATATCTCCCTGAGAGAGAGAGAGGGGACTGAGAGACACCAGTCAGTGTACAGATATCTCCCTGAGAGAGAGAGGGGACTGAGAGACACCAGTCAGTGTGCAGATATCTCCCTGAGAGAGAGAGGGGACTCAGAGACACCAGTCAGTGTACAGATATCTCCCAGAGAGAGAGAGAGAGGGGACTGAGAGACACCAGTCAGTGTACAGATATCTCCCTGAAAGAGAGAGGGGACTGAGAGACACCAGTCAGTGTACAGATATCTCCCTGAGAGAGAGAGGGGACTCAGAGACACCAGTCAGTGTACAGATATCTCCCTGAGAGAGAGGGAGAGAGGGGACTGAGAGACACCAGTCAGTGTACAGATATCTCCCTGAGAGACAGACAGAGAGAGAGAGAGAGAGGACTGAGAGACACCAGTCAGTGTACAAATATCTCTCTGACAGAGAGAGAGGGGACTGAGAGACACCAGTCAGTGTACAGATATCTCCCTGAGAGAGAGAGAGAGGGGACTGAGAGACCCCAGTCAGTGTACAGATATCTCCCTGAGAGACAGACAGAGAGAGAGAGAGAGAGGACTGAGAGACACCAGTCAGTGTACAGATATCTCCCTGAGAGAGAGAGGGGACTGAGAGACGCCAGTCAGTGTACAGATATCTCCCTGAGAGAGAGAGAGGGGATTGAGAGACCCCAGTCAGTGTACAGATATCTCCCTGAGAGAGAGTGAGGGGACTGAGAGACCCCAGTCAGTGTACAGATATCTCCCTGAGAGAGAGGGGACTGAGAGACACCAGTCAGTGTACAGATATCTCCCTGAGAGAGAGGGGACTGAGAGACACCAGTCAGTGTACAGATATCTCCCTGAGAGAGAGAGAGGGGATTGAGAGACACCAGTAAGTGTACAGATATCTCCCTGAGGGAGGGGGGACAGAGAGACACCAGTCAGTGTACAGATATCTCCCTGAGAGAGAGGGGACTGAGAGACACCAGTCAGTGTACAGATATCTCCCTGAGAGAGAGAGGGGGGACTGAGAGACACCAGTCAGTGTACAGATATCTCCCTGAGAGAGAGAGGAGACTGAGAGACCCCAGTCAGTGTACAGATATCTCCCTGAGAGAGGGAGAGGGGACTGAGAGACCCCAGTCAGTGTACAGATATCTCCCTGAGAGAGAGAGGGGACTGAGAGACCCCAGTCAGTGTACAGATATCTCCCTGAGAGAGGACTGAGAGACACCAGTCAGTGTACAGATATCTCCCTGAGAGAGAGAGAGGAGACTGAGAGACACCAGTCAGTGTACAGATATCTCCCTGAGAGAGAGAGAGGGTACTGAGAGACACCAGTCAGTGTACAGATATCTCCCTGAAAGAGAGAGAGAGAGGACTGAGAGACAGCAGTCAGTGTACAGATATCTCCCTGAGAGAGAGAGGGGACTGACAGACACCAGTCAGTGTACAGATATCTCCCTGAGAGAGAGAGGGGACTGAGAGACACCAGTCAGTGTACAGATATCTCCCTGAGAGAGAGGGGACTGAGAGACACCAGTCAGTGTACATATATCTCCCTGAGGGAGGGGGGACAGAGAGACACCAGTCAGTGTACAGATATCTCCCTGAGAGAGAGGGGACTGAGAGACACCAGTCAGTGTACAGATATCTCCCTGAGAGAGAGGGGACTGAGAGACACCAGTCAGTGTACAGATATCTCCCTGAGAGAGAGAGGGGGGACTGAGAGACACCAGTCAGTGTACAGATATCTCCCTGAGAGAGAGAGGAGACTGAGAGACCCCAGTCAGTGTACAGATATCTCCCAGAGAGAGAGAGAGGGGACTGATAGACACCAGTCAGTGTACAGATATATCCCTGAGAGAGAGAGAGGGTACTGAGAGACACCAGTCAGTGTACAGATATCTCCCTGAGAGAGAGAGAGGGGACTGAGAGACACCAGTCAGTGTACAGATATCTCCCTGAGAGAGAGAGAGGGGACTGGGAGACACCAGTCAGTGTACAGATATCTCCCTGAGAGAGAGAGAGGGGACTGAGAGACACCAGTCAGTGTACAGATATCTCCCTGAGAGAGAGAGGGGACTGAGAGACACCAGTCAGTGTACAGATATCTCCCTGAGAGAGAGAGGGGACTGAGAGACACCAGTCAGTGTACAGATATCTCCCTGAGAGAGAGGGGACTGAGAGACCACAGTCAGTGGACAGATATCTCCCTGAGAGAGAGGGGACAGAGAGACACCAGTCTGTGTACAGATATCTCGCTGAGAGAGAGAGGGGGGACTGAGAGACACCAGTCAGTGTACAGATATCTCCCAGAGAGAGAGAGAGGGGACTGATAGACACCAGTCAGTGTACAGATATATCCCTGAGAGAGAGAGAGGGTACTGAGAGACACCAGTCAGTGTACAGATATCTCCCTGAGAGAGAGAGGGGACTGAGAGACACCAGTCAGTGTACAGATATCTCCCTGAGAGAGAGAGAGGGGACTGAGAGACACCAGTCAGTGTACAGATATCTCCCTGAGAGAGAGAGAGGGGACTGAGAGACACCAGTCAGTGTACAGATATCTCCCTGAGAGAGAGAGGGGACTGAGAGACACCAGTCAGTGTGCAGATATCTCCCTGAGAGAGAGAGGGGACTCAGAGACACCAGTCAGTGTACAGATATCTCCCAGAGAGAGAGAGAGAGGGGACTGAGAGACACCAGTCAGTGTACAGATATCTCCCTGAAAGAGAGAGGGGACTGAGAGACACCAGTCAGTGTACAGATATCTCCCTGAGAGAGAGAGGGGACTCAGAGACACCAGTCAGTGTACAGATATCTCCCTGAGAGAGAGGGAGAGAGGGGACTGAGAGACACCAGTCAGTGTACAGATATCTCCCTGAGAGACAGACAGAGAGAGAGAGAGAGAGGACTGAGAGACACCAGTCAGTGTACAAATATCTCTCTGACAGAGAGAGAGGGGACTGAGAGACACCAGTCAGTGTACAGATATCTCCCTGAGAGAGAGAGAGAGGGGACTGAGAGACCCCAGTCAGTGTACAGATATCTCCCTGAGAGACAGACAGAGAGAGAGAGAGAGAGGACTGAGAGACACCAGTCAGTGTACAGATATCTCCCTGAGAGAGAGAGGGGACTGAGAGACGCCAGTCAGTGTACAGATATCTCCCTGAGAGAGAGAGAGGGGATTGAGAGACCCCAGTCAGTGTACAGATATCTCCCTGAGAGAGAGTGAGGGGACTGAGAGACCCCAGTCAGTGTACAGATATCTCCCTGAGAGAGAGGGGACTGAGAGACACCAGTCAGTGTACAGATATCTCCCTGAGAGAGAGGGGACTGAGAGACACCAGTCAGTGTACAGATATCTCCCTGAGAGAGAGAGAGGGGATTGAGAGACACCAGTAAGTGTACAGATATCTCCCTGAGGGAGGGGGGACAGAGAGACACCAGTCAGTGTACAGATATCTCCCTGAGAGAGAGGGGACTGAGAGACACCAGTCAGTGTACAGATATCTCCCTGAGAGAGAGAGGGGGGACTGAGAGACACCAGTCAGTGTACAGATATCTCCCTGAGAGAGAGAGGAGACTGAGAGACCCCAGTCAGTGTACAGATATCTCCCTGAGAGAGGGAGAGGGGACTGAGAGACCCCAGTCAGTGTACAGATATCTCCCTGAGAGAGAGAGGGGACTGAGAGACCCCAGTCAGTGTACAGATATCTCCCTGAGAGAGGACTGAGAGACACCAGTCAGTGTACAGATATCTCCTTGAGAGAGAGAGAGGAGACTGAGAGACACCAGTCAGTGTACAGATATCTCCCTGAGAGAGAGAGAGGGTACTGAGAGACACCAGTCAGTGTACAGATATCTCCCTGAAAGAGAGAGAGAGAGGACTGAGAGACAGCAGTCAGTGTACAGATATCTCCCTGAGAGAGAGAGGGGACTGACAGACACCAGTCAGTGTACAGATATCTCCCTGAGAGAGGACTGAGAGACACCAGTCAGTGTACAGATATCTCCTTGAGAGAGAGAGAGGAGACTGAGAGACACCAGTCAGTGTACAGATATCTCCCTGAGAGAGAGAGAGGGTACTGAGAGACACCAGTCAGTGTACAGATATCTCCCTGAAAGAGAGAGAGAGAGGACTGAGAGACAGCAGTCAGTGTACAGATATCTCCCTGAGAGAGAGAGGGGACTGACAGACACCAGTCAGTGTACAGATATCTCCCTGAGAGAGAGAGGGGACTGAGAGACACCAGTCAGTGTACAGATATCTCCCTGAGAGAGAGGGGACTGAGAGACACCAGTCAGTGTACAGATATCTCCCTGAGGGAGGGGGGACAGAGAGACACCAGTCAGTGTACAGATATCTCCCTGAGAGAGAGGGGACTGAGAGACACCAGTCAGTGTACAGATATCTCCCTGAGAGAGAGGGGACTGAGAGACACCAGTCAGTGTACAGATATCTCCCTGAGAGAGAGAGGGGGGACTGAGAGACACCAGTCAGTGTACAGATATCTCCCTGAGAGAGAGAGGAGACTGAGAGACCCCAGTCAGTGTACAGATATCTCCCAGAGAGAGAGAGAGGGGACTGATAGACACCAGTCAGTGTACAGATATATCCCTGAGAGAGAGAGAGGGTAATGAGAGACACCAGTCAGTGTACAGATATCTCCCTGAGAGAGAGAGAGGGGACTGAGAGACACCAGTCAGTGTACAGATATCTCCCTGAGAGAGAGAGAGGGGACTGGGAGACACCAGTCAGTGTACAGATATCTCCCTGAGAGAGAGAGAGGGGACTGAGAGACACCAGTCAGTGTACAGATATCTCCCTGAGAGAGAGAGGGGACTGAGAGACACCAGTCAGTGTACAGATATCTCCCTGAGAGAGAGAGGGGACTCAGAGACACCAGTCAGTGTACAGATATCTCCCAGAGAGAGAGAGAGGGGACTGAGAGACACCAGTCAGTGTACAGATATCTCCCTGAGAGAGAGAGGGGACTGAGAGACACCAGTCAGTGTACAGATATCTCCCTGAGAGAGAGAGGGGACTCAGAGACACCAGTCAGTGTACAGATATCTCCCTGAGAGAGAGGGAGAGAGGGGACTGAGAGACACCAGTCAGTGTACAGATATCTCCCTGAGAGACAGACAGAGAGAGAGAGAGAGAGGACTGAGAGACACCAGTCAGTGTACAAATATCTCTCTGACAGAGAGAGAGGGGACAGAGAGACACCAGTCAGTGTACAGATATCTCCCTGAGAGAGAGGGGACTGAGAGACACCAGTCAGTGTACAGATATCTCCCTGAGAGAGAGAGGGGGGACTGAGAGACACCAGTCAGTGTACAGATATCTCCCAGAGAGAGAGAGAGGGGACTGATAGACACCAGTCAGTGTACAGATATATCCCTGAGAGAGAGAGAGGGTACTGAGAGACACCAGTCAGTGTACAGATATCTCCCTGAGAGAGAGAGGGGACTGAGAGACACCAGTCAGTGTACAGATATCTCCCTGAGAGAGAGAGAGGGGACTGAGAGACACCAGTCAGTGTACAGATATCTCCCTGAGAGAGAGAGAGAGGGGACTGAGAGACACCAGTCAGTGTACAGATATCTCCCTGAGAGAGAGAGGGGACTGAGAGACACCAGTCAGTGTACAGATATCTCCCTGAGAGAGAGAGGGGACTCAGAGAAACCAGTCAGTGTACAGATATCTCCCAGAGAGAGAGAGAGGGGACTGAGAGACACCAGTCAGTGTACAGATATCTCCCTGAGAGAGAGAGGGGACTGAGAGACACCAGTCAGTGTACAGATATCTCCCTGAGAGAGAGAGAGGGGACTCAGAGACACCAGTCAGTGTACAGATATCTCCCTGAGAGAGAGGGAGAGAGGGGACTGAGAGACACCAGTCAGTGTACAGATATCTCCCTGAGAGACAGACAGAGAGAGAGAGAGAGGACTGAGAGACACCAGTCAGTGTACAAATATCTCTCTGACAGAGAGAGAGGGGACTGAGAGACACCAGTCAGTGTACAGATATCTCCCTGAGAGAGAGAGAGAGGGGACTGAGAGACCCTAGTCAGTGTACAGATATCTCCCTGAGAGACAGACAGAGAGAGAGAGAGAGAGGACTGAGAGACACCAGTCAGTGTACAGATATCTCCCTGAGAGAGAGAGGGGACTGAGAGACGCCAGTCAGTGTACAGATATCTCCCTGAGAGAGAGAGAGGGGATTGAGAGACCCCAGTCAGTGTACAGATATCTCCCTGAGAGAGAGTGAGGGGACTGAGAGACCCCAGTCAGTGTACAGATATCTCCCTGAGAGAGAGGGGACTGAGAGACACCAGTCAGTGTACAGATATCTCCCTGAGAGCGAGGGGACTGAGAGACACCAGTCAGTGTACAGATATCTCCCTGAGAGAGAGAGAGGGGATTGAGAGACACCAGTCAGTGTACAGATATCTCCCTGAGGGAGGGGGGACAGAGAGACACCAGTCAGTGTACAGATATCTCCCTGAGAGAGAGAGGGGGGACTGAGAGACACCAGTCAGTGTACAGATATCTCCCTGAGAGAGAGGGGACTGAGAGACACCAGTCAGTGTACAAATATCTCCCTGACAGAGAGAGAGGGGACTGAGAGACACCAGTCAGTGTACAGATATCTCCCTGAGAGAGAGAGGGGACAGAGAGACACCAGTCAGTGTACAGATATCTCCCTGAAAGTGAGAGAGAGAGGACTGAGAGACAGCAGTCAGTGTACAGATATCTCCCTGAGAGAGAGAGGGGACTGAGAGACACCAGTCAGTGTACAGATATCTCCCTGAGAGAGAGAGGGGACTGAGAGACACCAGTCAGTGTACAGATATCTCCCTGAGAGAGAGAGGGGACTGAGAGACACCAGTCAGTGTACAGATATCTCCCTGAGAGAGAGAGAGAGGGGATTGAGAGACACCAGTCAGTGTACACATATCTCCCTGAGAGAGAGAGGGGACTGAGAGACCACAGTCAGTGGACAGATATCTCCCTGAGAGAGAGGGGACTGAGAGACACCAGTCTGTGTACAGATATCTCCCTGAGAGAGAGAGAGAGAGAGGGGGGGACTGAGAGACACCAGTCAGTGTACAGATATCTTCCTGAGAGAGAGAGAGGGGCGACTGAGAGACACCAGTCAGTGTACAGATATCTCCCTGAAAGAGAGAGAGAGAGGACTGAGAGACAGCAGTCAGTGTACAGATATCTCCCTGAGAGAGAGAGGGGACTGACAGACACCAGTCAGTGTCCAGATATCTCCCTGAGAGAGAGGGGACTGAGAGACACCAGTTAGTGTACACATATCTCCCTGAGAGAGAGAGGGGACTGAGAGACACCAGTCAGTGTACAGATATCTCCCTGAGAGAGAGGGGACTGAGAGACCCCAGTCAGTGGACAGATATCTCCCTGAGAGAGAGGGGACAGAGAGACACCAGTCTGTGTACAGATCTCTCCCTGAGAGAGAGAGGGGGGACTGAGAGACATCAGTCAGTGTACAGATATCTCCCAGTGAGAGAGAGAGGGGACTGATAGACACCAGTCAGTGTACAGATATCTCCCTGAGAGAGAGAGAGGGTACTGAGAGACACCAGTCAGTGTACAGATATCTCCCTGAGAGAGAGAGGGGACTGAGAGACACCAGTCAGTGTACAGATATCTCCCTGAGAGAGAGAGAGGGGACTGAGAGACACCAGTCAGTGTACAGATATCTCCCTGAGAGAGAGAGGGGACTGAGAGACACCAGTCAGTGTACAGATATCTCCCTGAGAGAGAGAGGGGACTCAGAGACACCAGTCAGTGTACAGATATCTCCCAGAGAGAGAGAGAGGGGACTGAAAGACACCAGTCAGTGTACAGATATCTCCCTGAGAGAGAGAGGGGACTCAGAGACACCAGTCAGTGTACAGATATCTCCCAGAGAAAAAGAGAGGGGACTGAGAGACACCAGTCAGTGTACAGATATCTCCCTGAGAGAGAGGGGACTGAAAGACGCCAGGCAGTGTACAAATATCTCCCTGACAGAGAGAGAGGCGACTGAGAGACACCAGTCAGTGTACAGATATCTCCCTGAGAGAGAGGGGACTGAGAGACACCAGTCAGTGTACAGATATCTCCCTGAAAGAGAGAGAGAGAGGACTGAGAGACAGCAGTCAGTGTACAGATATCTCCCTGAGAGAGAGAGGGGACTGACAGACACCAGTCAGTGTACAGATATCTCCCTGAGAGAGAGAGGGGACTGAGAGACACCAGTCAGTGTACAGATATCTCCCAGAGAGAAAGAGAGGGGATTGAGAGACACCAGTCAGTGTACAGATATCTCCCTGAGAGAGAGGGGACTGAGAGACACCAGTCAGTGTACAGATATCTCCCTGAGAGAGAGAGGGGACTGAGAGACACCAGTCAGTGTACAGATATCTCCCTGAGAGAGAGAGAGGGGACTGGGAGACACCAGTCAGTGTACAGATATCTCCCTGAGAGAGAGGGGACTCAGAGACACCAGTCAGTGTACAGATATCTCCCTGAAAGAGAGAGAGGGGACTGAGAGACACCAGTCAGTGTACAGATATCTCCCTGAGAGAGAGAGAGGGGACTGAGAGACACCAGTCAGTGTACAGATATCTCCCTGAGAGAGAGAGGGGACTGAGAGACACCAGTCAGTGTACAGATATCTCCCAGAGAGAAAGAGAGGGGACTGAGAGACACCAGTCAGTGTACAGATATCTCCCTGAGAGAGAGGGGACTGAGAGACACCAGTCAGTGTACAGATATCTCCCTGAGAGAGAGAGGGGACTGAGAGACACCAGTCAGTGTACAGATATCTCCCTGAGAGAGAGAGGGAACTCAGAGACACCAGTCAGTGTACAGATATCTCCCAGAGAGAGAGAGAGGGGACTGAGAGACACCAGTCAGTGTACAGATATCTCCCTGAGAGAGAGAGGGGACTGAGAGACACCAGTCAGTGTACAGATATCTCCCTGAGAGAGAGAGAGGGGCGACTGAGAGACATCAGTCAGCGTACAGATATCTCCCTGAAAGAGAGAGAGAGAGGACTGAGATACAGCAGTCAGTGTACAGATATCTCCCTGAGAGAGAGAGGGGACTGACAGACACCAGTCAGTGTACAGATATCTCCCTGAGAGAGAGGGGACTGAGAGACACCAGTCAGTGTACAGATATCTCCCTGAGAGAGAGAGGGGACTGAGAGACACCAGTCAGTGTACAGATATCTCCCTGAGAGAGAGGGGACTGAGAGACCACAGTCAGTGGACAGATATCTCCCTGAGAGAGAGGGGACAGAGAGACACCAGTCTGTGTACAGATATCTCACTGAGAGAGAGAGGGGGGACTGAGAGACACCAGTCAGTGTACAGATATCTCCCAGAGAGAGAGAGAGGGGACTGATAGACACCAGTCAGTGTACAGATATATCCCTGAGAGAGAGAGAGGGTACTGAGAGACACCAGTCAGTGTACAGATATCTCCCTGAGAGAGAGAGGGGACTGAGAGACACCAGTCAGTGTACAGATATCTCCCTGAGAGAGAGAGAGGGGACTGAGAGACACCAGTCAGTGTACAGATATCTCCCTGAGAGAGAGAGAGGGGACTGAGAGACACCAGTCAGTGTACAGATATCTCCCTGAGAGAGAGAGGGGACTGAGAGACACCAGTCAGTGTGCAGATATCTCCCTGAGAGAGAGAGGGGACTCAGAGACACCAGTCAGTGTACAGATATCTCCCAGAGAGAGAGAGAGAGGGGACTGAGAGACACCAGTCAGTGTACAGATATCTCCCTGAGAGACAGACAGAGAGAGAGAGAGAGAGGACTGAGAGACACCAGTCAGTGTACAAATATCTCTCTGACAGAGAGAGAGGGGACTGAGAGACACCAGTCAGTGTACAGATATCTCCCTGAGAGAGAGAGAGGGGACTGAGAGACACCAGTCAGTGTACAGATATCTCCCTGAAAGAGAGAGGGGACTGAGAGACACCAGTCAGTATACAGATATCTCCCAGAGAGAAAGAGAGGGGACTGAGAGACACCAGTCAGTGTACAGATATCTCCCAGAGAGAAAGAGAGGGGACTGAGAGACACCAGTCAGTGTACAGATATCTCCCAGAGAGAAAGAGAGGGGACTGAGAGACACCAGTCAGTGTACAGATATCTCCCTGAGAGAGAGTGGACTGAGAGACACCAGTCAGTGTACAGATATCTCCCTGAGAGAGAGAGGGGACTGAGAGACACCAGTCAGTGTACAGATATCTCCCTGAGAGAGAGAGGGAACTCAGAGACACCAGTCAGTGTACAGATATCTCCCAGAGAGAGAGAGAGGGGACTGAGAGACACCAGTCAGTGTACAGATATCTCCCAGAGAGAGAGAGAGAGGGGACTGAGAGACACCAGTCAGTGTACAGATATCTCCCTGAGAGAGAGAGAGGGGCGAGTGAGAGACATCAGTCAGTGTACAGATATCTCCCTGAAAGAGAGAGAGAGAGGACTGAGAGACAGCAGTCAGTGTACAGATATCTCCCTGAGAGAGAGAGGGGACTGACAGACACCAGTCAGTGTACAGATATCTCCCTGAGAGAGAGGGGACTGAGAGACACCAGTCAGTGTACAGATATCTCCCTGAGAGAGAGAGGGGACTGAGAGACACCAGTCAGTGTACAGATATCTCCCTGAGAGAGAGGGGACTGAGAGACCACAGTCAGTGGACAGATATCTCCCTGAGAGAGAGGGGACAGAGAGACACCAGTCTGTGTACAGATATCTCGCTGAGAGAGAGAGGGGGGACTGAGAGACACCAGTCAGTGTACAGATATCTCCCAGAGAGAGAGAGAGGGGACTGATAGACACCAGTCAGTGTACAGATATATCCCTGAGAGAGAGAGAGGGGACTGAGAGACACCAGTCAGTGTACAGATATCTCCCTGAGAGAGAGAGAGGGGACTGAGAGACACCAGTCAGTGTACAGATATCTCCCTGAGAGAGAGAGGGGACTGAGAGACACCAGTCAGTGTACAGATATCTCCCTGAGAGAGAGAGGGGACTCAGAGACACCAGTCAGTGTACAGATATCTCCCAGAGAGAGAGAGAGAGGGGACTGAGAGACACCAGTCAGTGTACAGATATCTCCCTGAAAGAGAGAGGGGACTGAGAAACACCAGTCAGTGTACAGATATCTCCCTGAGAGAGAGAGGGGACTCAGAGACACCAGTCAGTGTACAGATATCTCCCTGAGAGAGAGGGAGAGAGGGGACTGAGAGACACCAGTCAGTGTACAGATATCTCCCTGAGAGACAGACAGAGAGAGAGAGAGAGAGGACTGAGAGACACCAGTCAGTGTACAAATATCTCTCTGACAGAGAGAGAGGGGACTGAGAGACACCAGTCAGTGTACAGATATCTCCCTGAGAGAGAGAGAGAGGGGACTGAGAGACCCCAGTCAGTGTACAGATATCTCCCTGAGAGACAGACAGAGAGAGAGAGAGAGAGAGGACTGAGAGACACCAGTCAGTGTACAGATATCTCCCTGAGAGAGAGAGGGGACTGAGAGACGCCAGTCAGTGTACAGATATCTCCCTGAGAGAGAGAGAGGGGATTGAGAGACCCCAGTCAGTGTACAGATATCTCCCTGAGAGAGAGTGAGGGGACTGAGAGACCCCAGTCAGTGTACAGATATCTCCCTGAGAGAGAGGGGACTGAGAGACACCAGTCAGTGTACAGATATCTCCCTGAGAGAGAGGGGACTGAGAGATACCAGTCAGTGTACAGATATCTCCCTGAGAGAGAGAGGGGGGACTGAGAGACACCAGTCAGTGTACAGATATCTCCCAGAGAGAGAGGGGGGACTGAGAGACACCAGTCAGTGTACAGATATCTCCCTGAGTGAGAGAGAGGGGACTGAAAGACACCAGTCAGTGTACAGATATCTCCCTGAGAGAGAGAGGAGACTGAGAGACCCCAGTCAGTGTACAGATATCTCCCTGAGAGAGAGAGAGGGGACTGAGAGACCCCAGTCAGTGTACAGATATCTCCCTGAGAGAGAGAGGGGACTGAGAGACCCCAGTCAGTGTACAGATATCTCCCTGAGAGAGAGAGGACTGAGAGACACCAGTCAGTGTACAGATATCTCCCTGAGAGAGAGAGAGGAGACTGAGAGACACCAGTCAGTGTACAGATATCTCCCTGAGAGAGAGAGAGGGTACTGAGAGACACCAGTCAGTGTACAGATATCTCCCTGAGAGAGAGGGGACTGAGAGACACCAGTCAGTGTACAGATATCTCCCTGAGAGAGAGGGGACTGAGAGACACCAGTCAGTGTACAGATATCTCCCTGAGAGAGAGAGGGGGGACTGAGAGACACCAGTCAGTGTACAGATATCTCCCTGAGAGAGAGAGGAGACTGAGAGACCCCAGTCAGTGTACAGATATCTCCCAGAGAGAGAGAGAGGGGACTGATAGACACCAGTCAGTGTACAGATATATCCCTGAGAGAGAGAGAGGGTACTGAGAGACACCAGTCAGTGTACAGATATCTCCCTGAGAGAGAGAGGGGACTGAGAGACACCAGTCAGTGTTCAGATATCTCCCTGAGAGAGAGAGAGGGGACTGGGAGACACCAGTCAGTGTACAGATATCTCCCTGAGAGAGAGGGGACTCAGAGACACCAGTCAGTGTACAGATATCTCCCTGAGAGAGAGAGAGGGGACTGAGAGACACCAGTCAGTGTACAGATATCTCCCTGAGAGAGAGAGAGGGGACTGAGAGACACCAGTCAGTGTACAGATATCTCCCTGAGAGAGAGAGGGGACTGAGATACACCAGTCAGTGTACAGATATCTCCCAGAGAGAAAGAGAGGGGACTGAGAGACACCAGTCAGTGTACAGATATCTCCCTGAGAGAGAGGGGACTGAGAGACACCAGTCAGTGTACAGATATCTCCCTGAGAGAGAGAGGGGACTGAGAGACACCAGTCAGTGTACAGATATCTCCCTGAGAGAGAGAGGGAACTCAGAGACACCAGTCAGTGTACAGATATCTCCCAGAGAGAGAGAGAGGGGACTGAGAGACACCAGTCAGTGTACAGATATCTCCCTGAGAGAGAGAGGGGACTGAGAGACACCAGTCAGTGTACAGATATCTCCCTGAGAGAGAGAGAGGGGCGACTGAGAGACATCAGTCAGTGTACAGATATCTCCCTGAAAGAGAGAGAGAGAGGACTGAGAGACAGCAGTCAGTGTACAGATATCTCCCTGAGAGAGAGAGGGGACTGACAGACACCAGTCAGTGTACAGATATCTCCCTGAGAGAGAGGGGACTGAGAGACACCAGTCAGTGTACAGATATCTCCCTGAGAGAGAGAGGGGACTGAGAGACACCAGTCAGTGTACAGATATCTCCCTGAGAGAGAGGGGACAGAGAGACACCAGTCTGTGTACAGATATCTCGCTGAGAGAGAGAGGGGGGACTGAGAGACACCAGTCAGTGTACAGATATCTCCCTGAGAGAGAGGGGACTGAGAGACACCAGTCAGTGTACAGATATCTCCCTGAGAGAGAGAGGGGACTGAGAGACCACAGTCAGTGGACAGATATCTCCCTGAGAGAGAGGGGACAGAGAGACACCAGTCTGTGTACAGATATCTCGCTGAGAGAGAGAGGGGGGACTGAGAGACACCAGTCAGTGTACAGATATCTCCCAGAGAGAGAGAGAGGGGACTGATAGACACCAGTCAGTGTACTGATATATCCCTGAGAGAGAGAGAGGGTACTGAGAGACACCAGTCAGTGTACAGATATCTCCCTGAGAGAGAGAGGGGACTGAGAGACACCAGTCAGTGTACAGATATCTCCCTGAGAGAGAGAGAGGGGACTGAGAGACACCAGTCAGTGTACAGATATCTCCCTGAGAGAGAGAGAGGGGACTGAGAGACACCAGTCAGTGTACAGATATCTCCCTGAGAGAGAGAGGGGACTGAGAGACACCAGTCAGTGTGCAGATATCTCCCTGAGAGAGAGAGGGGACTCAGAGACACCAGTCAGTGTACAGATATCTCCCAGAGAGAGAGAGAGAGGGGACTGAGAGACACCAGTCAGTGTCCAGATATCTCCCTGAAAGAGAGAGGGGACTGAGAGACACCAGTCAGTGTACAGATATCTCCCTGAGAGAGAGAGGGGACTCAGAGACACCAGTCAGTGTACAGATATCTCCCTGAGAGAGAGGGAGAGAGGGGACTGAGAGACACCAGTCAGTGTACAGATATCTCCCTGAGAGACAGACAGAGAGAGAGAGAGAGAGGACTGAGAGACACCAGTCAGTGTACAAATATCTCTCTGACAGAGAGAGAGGGGACTGAGAGACACCAGTCAGTGTACAGATATCTCCCTGAGAGAGAGAGAGAGGGGACTGAGAGACCCCAGTCAGTGTACAGATATCTCCCTGAGAGACAGACAGAGAGAGAGAGAGAGAGGACTGAGAGACACCAGTCAGTGTACAGATATCTCCCTGAGAGAGAGAGGGGACTGAGAGACGCCAGTCAGTGTACAGATATCTCCCTGAGAGAGAGAGAGGGGATTGAGAGACCCCAGTCAGTGTACAGATATCTCCCTGAGAGAGAGTGAGGGGACTGAGAGACCCCAGTCAGTGTACAGATATCTCCCTGAGAGAGAGGGGACTGAGAGACACCAGTCAGTGTACAGATATCTCCCTGAGAGAGAGGGGACTGAGAGACACCAGTCAGTGTACAGATATCTCCCTGAGAGAGAGAGAGGGGATTGAGAGACACCAGTAAGTGTACAGATATCTCCCTGAGGGAGGGGGGACAGAGAGACACCAGTCAGTGTACAGATATCTCCCTGAGAGAGAGGGGACTGAGAGACACCAGTCAGTGTACAGATATCTCCCTGAGAGAGAGAGGGTGGACTGAGAGACACCAGTCAGTGTACAGATATCTCCCTGAGAGAGAGAGGAGACTGAGAGACCCCAGTCAGTGTACAGATATCTCCCTGAGAGAGGGAGAGGGGACTGAGAGACCCCAGTCAGTGTACAGATATCTCCCTGAGAGAGAGAGGGGACTGAGAGACCCCAGTCAGTGTACAGATATCTCCCTGAGAGAGGACTGAGAGACACCAGTCAGTGTACAGATATCTCCCTGAGAGAGAGAGAGGAGACTGAGAGACACCAGTCAGTGTACAGATATCTCCCTGAGAGAGAGAGAGGGTACTGAGAGACACCAGTCAGTGTACAGATATCTCCCTGAAAGAGAGAGAGAGAGGACTGAGAGACAGCAGTCAGTGTACAGATATCTCCCTGAGAGAGAGAGGGGACTGACAGACACCAGTCAGTGTACAGATATCTCCCTGAGAGAGAGAGGGGACTGAGAGACACCAGTCAGTGTACAGATATCTCCCTGAGAGAGAGGGGACTGAGAGACACCAGTCAGTGTACATATATCTCCCTGAGGGAGGGGGGACAGAGAGACACCAGTCAGTGTACAGATATCTCCCTGAGAGAGAGGGGACTGAGAGACACCAGTCAGTGTACAGATATCTCCCTGAGAGAGAGGGGACTGAGAGACACCAGTCAGTGTACAGATATCTCCCTGAGAGAGAGAGGGGGGACTGAGAGACACCAGTCAGTGTACAGATATCTCCCTGAGAGAGAGAGGAGACTGAGAGACCCCAGTCAGTGTACAGATATCTCCCAGAGAGAGAGAGAGGGGACTGATAGACACCAGTCAGTGTACAGATATATCCCTGAGAGAGAGAGAGGGTACTGAGAGACACCAGTCAGTGTACAGATATCTCCCTGAGAGAGAGAGAGGGGACTGAGAGACACCAGTCAGTGTACAGATATCTCCCTGAGAGAGAGAGAGGGGACTGGGAGACACCAGTCAGTGTACAGATATCTCCCTGAGAGAGAGAGAGGGGACTGAGAGACACCAGTCAGTGTACAGATATCTCCCTGAGAGAGAGAGGGGACTGAGAGACACCAGTCAGTGTACAGATATCTCCCTGAGAGAGAGAGGGGACTGAGAGACACCAGTCAGTGTACAGATATCTCCCTGAGAGAGAGGGGACTGAGAGACCACAGTCAGTGGACAGATATCTCCCTGAGAGAGAGGGGACAGAGAGACACCAGTCTGTGTACAGATATCTCGCTGAGAGAGAGAGGGGGGACTGAGAGACACCAGTCAGTGTACAGATATCTCCCAGAGAGAGAGAGAGGGGACTGATAGACACCAGTCAGTGTACAGATATATCCCTGAGAGAGAGAGAGGGTACTGAGAGACACCAGTCAGTGTACAGATATCTCCCTGAGAGAGAGAGGGGACTGAGAGACACCAGTCAGTGTACAGATATCTCCCTGAGAGAGAGAGAGGGGACTGAGAGACACCAGTCAGTGTACAGATATCTCCCTGAGAGAGAGAGAGGGGACTGAGAGACACCAGTCAGTGTACAGATATCTCCCTGAGAGAGAGAGGGGACTGAGAGACACCAGTCAGTGTGCAGATATCTCCCTGAGAGAGAGAGGGGACTCAGAGACACCAGTCAGTGTACAGATATCTCCCAGAGAGAGAGAGAGAGGGGACTGAGAGACACCAGTCAGTGTACAGATATCTCCCTGAAAGAGAGAGGGGACTGAGAGACACCAGTCAGTGTACAGATATCTCCCTGAGAGAGAGAGGGGACTCAGAGACACCAGTCAGTGTACAGATATCTCCCTGAGAGAGAGGGAGAGAGGGGACTGAGAGACACCAGTCAGTGTACAGATATCTCCCTGAGAGACAGACAGAGAGAGAGAGAGAGAGGACTGAGAGACACCAGTCAGTGTACAAATATCTCTCTGACAGAGAGAGAGGGGACTGAGAGACACCAGTCAGTGTACAGATATCTCCCTGAGAGAGAGAGAGAGGGGACTGAGAGACCCCAGTCAGTGTACAGATATCTCCCTGAGAGACAGACAGAGAGAGAGAGAGAGAGGACTGAGAGACACCAGTCAGTGTACAGATATCTCCCTGAGAGAGAGAGGGGACTGAGAGACGCCAGTCAGTGTACAGATATCTCCCTGAGAGAGAGAGAGGGGATTGAGAGACCCCAGTCAGTGTACAGATATCTCCCTGAGAGAGAGTGAGGGGACTGAGAGACCCCAGTCAGTGTACAGATATCTCCCTGAGAGAGAGGGGACTGAGAGACACCAGTCAGTGTACAGATATCTCCCTGAGAGAGAGGGGACTGAGAGACACCAGTCAGTGTACAGATATCTCCCTGAGAGAGAGAGAGGGGATTGAGAGACACCAGTAAGTGTACAGATATCTCCCTGAGGGAGGGGGGACAGAGAGACACCAGTCAGTGTACAGATATCTCCCTGAGAGTGAGGGGACTGAGAGACACCAGTCAGTGTACAGATATCTCCCTGAGAGAGAGAGGGGGGACTGAGAGACACCAGTCAGTGTACAGATATCTCCCTGAGAGAGAGAGGAGACTGAGAGACCCCAGTCAGTGTACAGATATCTCCCTGAGAGAGGGAGAGGGGACTGAGAGACCCCAGTCAGTGTACAGATATCTCCCTGAGAGAGAGAGGGGACTGAGAGACCCCAGTCAGTGTACAGATATCTCCCTGAGAGAGGACTGAGAGACACCAGTCAGTGTACAGATATCTCCTTGAGAGAGAGAGAGGAGACTGAGAGACACCAGTCAGTGTACAGATATCTCCCTGAGAGAGAGAGAGGGTACTGAGAGACACCAGTCAGTGTACAGATATCTCCCTGAAAGAGAGAGAGAGAGGACTGAGAGACAGCAGTCAGTGTACAGATATCTCCCTGAGAGAGAGAGGGGACTGACAGACACCAGTCAGTGTACAGATATCTCCCTGAGAGAGGACTGAGAGACACCAGTCAGTGTACAGATATCTCCTTGAGAGAGAGAGAGGAGACTGAGAGACACCAGTCAGTGTACAGATATCTCCCTGAGAGAGAGAGAGGGTACTGAGAGACACCAGTCAGTGTACAGATATCTCCCTGAAAGAGAGAGAGAGAGGACTGAGAGACAGCAGTCAGTGTACAGATATCTCCCTGAGAGAGAGAGGGGACTGACAGACACCAGTCAGTGTACAGATATCTCCCTGAGAGAGAGAGGGGACTGAGAGACACCAGTCAGTGTACAGATATCTCCCTGAGAGAGAGGGGACTGAGAGACACCAGTCAGTGTACAGATATCTCCCTGAGGGAGGGGGGACAGAGAGACACCAGTCAGTGTACAGATATCTCCCTGAGAGAGAGGGGACTGAGAGACACCAGTCAGTGTACAGATATCTCCCTGAGAGAGAGGGGACTGAGAGACACCAGTCAGTGTACAGATATCTCCCTGAGAGAGAGAGGGGGGACTGAGAGACACCAGTCAGTGTACAGATATCTCCCTGAGAGAGAGAGGAGACTGAGAGACCCCAGTCAGTGTACAGATATCTCCCAGAGAGAGAGAGAGGGGACTGATAGACACCAGTCAGTGTACAGATATATCCCTGAGAGAGAGAGAGGGTACTGAGAGACACCAGTCAGTGTACAGATATCTCCCTGAGAGAGAGAGAGGGGACTGAGAGACACCAGTCAGTGTACAGATATCTCCCTGAGAGAGAGAGAGGGGACTGGGAGACACCAGTCAGTGTACAGATATCTCCCTGAGAGAGAGAGAGGGGACTGAGAGACACCAGTCAGTGTACAGATATCTCCCTGAGAGAGAGAGGGGACTGAGAGACACCAGTCAGTGTACAGATATCTCCCTGAGAGAGAGAGGGGACTCAGAGACACCAGTCAGTGTACAGATATCTCCCAGAGAGAGAGAGAGGGGACTGAGAGACACCAGTCAGTGTACAGATATCTCCCTGAGAGAGAGAGGGGACTGAGAGACACCAGTCAGTGTACAGATATCTCCCTGAGAGAGAGAGGGGACTCAGAGACACCAGTCAGTGTACAGATATCTCCCTGAGAGAGAGGGAGAGAGGGGACTGAGAGACACCAGTCAGTGTACAGATATCTCCCTGAGAGACAGACAGAGAGAGAGAGAGAGAGGACTGAGAGACACCAGTCAGTGTACAAATATCTCTCTGACAGAGAGAGAGGGGACAGAGAGACACCAGTCAGTGTACAGATATCTCCCTGAGAGAGAGGGGACTGAGAGACACCAGTCAGTGTACAGATATCTCCCTGAGAGAGAGAGGGGGGACTGAGAGACACCAGTCAGTGTACAGATATCTCCCAGAGAGAGAGAGAGGGGACTGATAGACACCAGTCAGTGTACAGATATATCCCTGAGAGAGAGAGAGGGTACTGAGAGACACCAGTCAGTGTACAGATATCTCCCTGAGAGAGAGAGGGGACTGAGAGACACCAGTCAGTGTACAGATATCTCCCTGAGAGAGAGAGAGGGGACTGAGAGACACCAGTCAGTGTACAGATATCTCCCTGAGAGAGAGAGAGAGGGGACTGAGAGACACCAGTCAGTGTACAGATATCTCCCTGAGAGAGAGAGGGGACTGAGAGACACCAGTCAGTGTACAGATATCTCCCTGAGAGAGAGAGGGGACTCAGAGAAACCAGTCAGTGTACAGATATCTCCCAGAGAGAGAGAGAGGGGACTGAGAGACACCAGTCAGTGTACAGATATCTCCCTGAGAGAGAGAGGGGACTGAGAGACACCAGTCAGTGTACAGATATCTCCCTGAGAGAGAGAGAGGGGACTCAGAGACACCAGTCAGTGTACAGATATCTCCCTGAGAGAGAGGGAGAGAGGGGACTGAGAGACACCAGTCAGTGTACAGATATCTCCCTGAGAGACAGACAGAGAGAGAGAGAGAGGACTGAGAGACACCAGTCAGTGTACAAATATCTCTCTGACAGAGAGAGAGGGGACTGAGAGACACCAGTCAGTGTACAGATATCTCCCTGAGAGAGAGAGAGAGGGGACTGAGAGACCCTAGTCAGTGTACAGATATCTCCCTGAGAGACAGACAGAGAGAGAGAGAGAGAGGACTGAGAGACACCAGTCAGTGTACAGATATCTCCCTGAGAGAGAGAGGGGACTGAGAGACGCCAGTCAGTGTACAGATATCTCCCTGAGAGAGAGAGAGGGGATTGAGAGACCCCAGTCAGTGTACAGATATCTCCCTGAGAGAGAGTGAGGGGACTGAGAGACCCCAGTCAGTGTACAGATATCTCCCTGAGAGAGAGGGGACTGAGAGACACCAGTCAGTGTACAGATATCTCCCTGAGAGCGAGGGGACTGAGAGACACCAGTCAGTGTACAGATATCTCCCTGAGAGAGAGAGAGGGGATTGAGAGACACCAGTCAGTGTACAGATATCTCCCTGAGGGAGGGGGGACAGAGAGACACCAGTCAGTGTACAGATATCTCCCTGAGAGAGAGAGGGGGGACTGAGAGACACCAGTCAGTGTACAGATATCTCCCTGAGAGAGAGGGGACTGAGAGACACCAGTCAGTGTACAAATATCTCCCTGACAGAGAGAGAGGGGACTGAGAGACACCAGTCAGTGTACAGATATCTCCCTGAGAGAGAGAGGGGACAGAGAGACACCAGTCAGTGTACAGATATCTCCCTGAAAGTGAGAGAGAGAGGACTGAGAGACAGCAGTCAGTGTACAGATATCTCCCTGAGAGAGAGAGGGGACTGAGAGACACCAGTCAGTGTACAGATATCTCCCTGAGAGAGAGAGGGGACTGAGAGACACCAGTCAGTGTACAGATATCTCCCTGAGAGAGAGAGGGGACTGAGAGACACCAGTCAGTGTACAGATATCTCCCTGAGAGAGAGAGAGAGGGGATTGAGAGACACCAGTCAGTGTACACATATCTCCCTGAGAGAGAGAGGGGACTGAGAGACCACAGTCAGTGGACAGATATCTCCCTGAGAGAGAGGGGACTGAGAGACACCAGTCTGTGTACAGATATCTCCCTGAGAGAGAGAGAGAGAGAGGGGGGGACTGAGAGACACCAGTCAGTGTACAGATATCTTCCTGAGAGAGAGAGAGGGGCGACTGAGAGACACCAGTCAGTGTACAGATATCTCCCTGAAAGAGAGAGAGAGAGGACTGAGAGACAGCAGTCAGTGTACAGATATCTCCCTGAGAGAGAGAGGGGACTGACAGACACCAGTCAGTGTCCAGATATCTCCCTGAGAGAGAGGGGACTGAGAGACACCAGTCAGTGTACACATATCTCCCTGAGAGAGAGAGGGGACTGAGAGACACCAGTCAGTGTACAGATATCTCCCTGAGAGAGAGGGGACTGAGAGACCCCAGTCAGTGGACAGATATCTCCCTGAGAGAGAGGGGACAGAGAGACACCAGTCTGTGTACAGATCTCTCCCTGAGAGAGAGAGGGGGGACTGAGAGACATCAGTCAGTGTACAGATATCTCCCAGTGAGAGAGAGAGGGGACTGATAGACACCAGTCAGTGTACAGATATCTCCCTGAGAGAGAGAGAGGGTACTGAGAGACACCAGTCAGTGTACAGATATCTCCCTGAGAGAGAGGGGGGACTGAGAGACACCAGTCAGTGTACAGATATCTCCCTGAGAGAGAGAGAGGGGACTGAGAGACACCAGTCAGTGTACAGATATCTCCCTGAGAGAGAGAGGGGACTGAGAGACACCAGTCAGTGTACAGATATCTCCCTGAGAGAGAGAGGGGACTCAGAGACACCAGTCAGTGTACAGATATCTCCCAGAGAGAGAGAGAGGGGACTGAAAGACACCAGTCAGTGTACAGATATCTCCCTGAGAGAGAGAGGGGACTCAGAGACACCAGTCAGTGTACAGATATCTCCCAGAGAAAAAGAGAGGGGACTGAGAGACACCAGTCAGTGTACAGATATCTCCCTGAGAGAGAGGGGACTGAAAGACGCCAGGCAGTGTACAAATATCTCCCTGACAGAGAGAGAGGCGACTGAGAGACACCAGTCAGTGTACAGATATCTCCCTGAGAGAGAGGGGACTGAGAGACACCAGTCAGTGTACAGATATCTCCCTGAAAGAGAGAGAGAGAGGACTGAGAGACAGCAGTCAGTGTACAGATATCTCCCTGAGAGAGAGAGGGGACTGACAGACACCAGTCAGTGTACAGATATCTCCCTGAGAGAGAGAGGGGACTGAGAGACACCAGTCAGTGTACAGATATCGCTCTGAGAGAGAGAGGGGACTCAGAGACACCAGTCAGTGTACAGATATCTCCCAGAGAGAAAGAGAGGGGATTGAGAGACACCAGTCAGTGTACAGATATCTCCCTGAGAGAGAGGGGACTGAGAGACACCAGTCAGTGTACAGATATCTCCCTGAGAGAGAGAGGGGACTGAGAGACACCAGTCAGTGTACAGATATCTCCCTGAGAGAGAGAGAGGGGACTGGGAGACACCAGTCAGTGTACAGATATCTCCCTGAGAGAGAGGGGACTCAGAGACACCAGTCAGTGTACAGATATCTCCCTGAAAGAGAGAGAGGGGACTGAGAGACACCAGTCAGTGTACAGATATCTCCCTGAGAGAGAGAGAGGGGACTGAGAGACACCAGTCAGTGTACAGATATCTCCCTGAAAGAGAGAGGGGACTGAGAGACACCAGTCAGTGTACAGATATCTCCCAGAGAGAAAGAGAGGGGACTGAGAGACACCAGTCAGTGTACAGATATCTCCCTGAGAGAGAGGGGACTGAGAGACACCAGTCAGTGTACAGATATCTCCCTGAGAGAGAGAGGGGACTGAGAGACACCCGTCAGTGTACAGATATCTCCCTGAGAGAGAGAGGGAACTCAGAGACACCAGTCAGTGTACAGATATCTCCCAGAGAGAGAGAGAGGGGACTGAGAGACACCAGTCAGTGTACAGATATCTCCCTGAGAGAGAGAGGGGACTGAGAGACACCAGTCAGTGTACAGATATCTCCCTGAGAGAGAGAGAGGGGCGACTGAGAGACATCAGTCAGCGTACAGATATCTCCCTGAAAGAGAGAGAGAGAGGACTGAGATACAGCAGTCAGTGTACAGATATCTCCCTGAGAGAGAGAGGGGACTGACAGACACCAGTCAGTGTACAGATATCTCCCTGAGAGAGAGGGGACTGAGAGACACCAGTCAGTGTACAGATATCTCCCTGAGAGAGAGAGGGGACTGAGAGACACCAGTCAGTGTACAGATATCTCCCTGAGAGAGAGGGGACTGAGAGACCACAGTCAGTGGACAGATATCTCCCTGAGAGAGAGGGGACAGAGAGACACCAGTCTGTGTACAGATATCTCACTGAGAGAGAGAGGGGGGACTGAGAGACACCAGTCAGTGTACAGATATCTCCCAGAGAGAGAGAGAGGGGACTGATAGACACCAGTCAGTGTACAGATATATCCCTGAGAGAGAGAGAGGGTACTGAGAGACACCAGTCAGTGTACAGATATCTCCCTGAGAGAGAGAGGGGACTGAGAGACACCAGTCAGTGTACAGATATCTCCCTGAGAGAGAGAGAGGGGACTGAGAGACACCAGTCAGTGTACAGATATCTCCCTGAGAGAGAGAGAGGGGACTGAGAGACACCAGTCAGTGTACAGATATCTCCCTGAGAGAGAGAGGGGACTGAGAGACACCAGTCAGTGTGCAGATATCTCCCTGAGAGAGAGAGGGGACTCAGAGACACCAGTCAGTGTACAGATATCTCCCAGAGAGAGAGAGAGAGGGGACTGAGAGACACCAGTCAGTGTACAGATATCTCCCTGAGAGACAGACAGAGAGAGAGAGAGAGAGGACTGAGAGACACCAGTCAGTGTACAAATATCTCTCTGACAGAGAGAGAGGGGACTGAGAGACACCAGTCAGTGTACAGATATCTCCCTGAGAGAGAGAGAGGGGACTGAGAGACACCAGTCAGTGTACAGATATCTCCCTGAAAGAGAGAGGGGACTGAGAGACACCAGTCAGTATACAGATATCTCCCTGAGAGAGAGAGGGGACTCAGAGACACCAGTCAGTGTACAGATATCTCCCTGAGAGAGAGGGAGAGAGGGGACTGAGAGACACCAGTCAGTGTACAGATATCTCCCTGAGAGACAGACAGAGAGAGAGAGAGAGAGGACTGAGAGACACCAGTCAGTGTACAAATATCTCTCTGACAGAGAGAGAGGGGACTGAGAGACCCCAGTCAGTGTACAGATATCTCCCTGAGAGAGAGAGAGAGAGAGAGAGAGAGAGGACTGAGAGACACCAGTCAGTGTACAGATATCTCCCTGAGAGAGAGAGGGGACTGAGAGACGCCAGTCAGTGTACAGATATCTCCCTGAGAGAGAGAGAGGGGATTGAGAGACCCCAGTCAGTGTACAGATATCTCCCTGAGAGAGAGTGAGGGGACTGAGAGACCCCAGTCAGTGTACAGATATCTCCCTGAGAGAGAGGGGACTGAGAGACACCAGTCAGTGTACAGATATCTCCCTGAGAGAGAGGGGACTGAGAGACACCAGTCAGTGTACAGATATCTCCCTGAGAGAGAGAGAGGGGATTGAGAGACACCAGTCAGTGTACAGATATCTCCCTGAGGGAGGGGGGACAGAGAGACACCAGTCAGTGTACAGATATCTCCCTGAGAGAGAGGGGACTGAGAGACACCAGTCAGTGTACAGATATCTCCCTGAGAGAGAGGGGGGGGACTGAGAGACACCAGTCAGTGTACAGATATCTCCCTGAGAGAGAGAGGAGACTGAGAGACCCCAGTCAGTGTACAGATATCTCCCTGAGAGAGAGAGAGGGGACTGAGAGACCCCAGTCAGTGTACAGATATCTCCCTGAGAGAGAGAGGGGACTGAGAGACCCCAGTCAGTGTACAGATATCTCCCTGAGAGAGGACTGAGAGACACCAGTCAGTGTACAGATATCTCCCTGAGAGAGAGAGAGGAGACTGAGAGACACCAGTCAGTGTACAGATATCTCCCTGAGAGAGAGAGAGGGTACTGAGAGACACCAGTCAGTGTACAGATATCTCCCTGAAAGAGAGAGAGAGAGGACTGAGAGACAGCAGTCAGTGTACAGATATCTCCCTGAGAGAGAGAGGGGACTGACAGACACCAGTCAGTGTACAGATATCTCCCTGAGAGAGAGAGGGGACTGAGAGACACCAGTCAGTGTACAGATATCTCCCTGAGAGAGAGAGAGGAGACTGAGAGACACCAGTCAGTGTACAGATATCTCCCTGAGAGAGAGAGTGCGTACTGAGAGACACCAGTCAGTGTACAGATATCTCCCTGAAAGAGAGAGAGAGAGGACTGAGAGACAGCAGTCAGTGTACAGATATCTCCCTGAGAGAGAGAGGGGACTGACAGACACCAGTCAGTGTACAGATATCTCCCTGAGAGAGAGAGGGGACTGAGAGACACCAGTCAGTGTACAGATATCTCCCTGAGAGAGAGGGGACTGAGAGACACCAGTCAGTGTACAGATATCTCCCTGAGGGAGGGGGGACAGAGAGACACCAGTCAGTGTACAGATATCTCCCTGAGAGAGAGGGGACTGAGAGACACCAGTCAGTGTACAGATATCTCCCTGAGAGAGAGAGGGGGGACTGAGAGACACCAGTCAGTGTACAGATATCTCCCTGAGAGAGAGAGGAGACTGAGAGACCCCAGTCAGTGTACAGATATCTCCCAGAGAGAGAGAGAGGGGACTGATAGACACCAGTCAGTGTACAGATATATCCCTGAGAGAGAGAGAGGGTACTGAGAGACACCAGTCAGTGTACAGATATCTCCCTGAGAGAGAGAGGGGACTGAGAGACACCAGTCAGTGTACAGATATCTCCCTGAGAGAGAGAGAGGGGACTGGGAGACACCAGTCAGTGTACAGATATCTCCCTGAGAGAGAGAGAGAGAGGGGACTGAGAGACACCAGTCAGTGTACAGATATCTCCCTGAGAGAGAGAGGGGACTGAGAGACACCAGTCAGTGTACAGATATCTCCCTGAGAGAGAGAGGGGACTCAGAGACACCAGTCAGTGTACAGATATCTCCCAGAGAGAGAGAGAGGGGACTGAGAGACACCAGTCAGTGTACAGATATCTCCCTGAGAGAGAGAGGGGACTGAGAGACACCAGTCAGTGTACAGATATCTCCCTGAGAGAGAGAGGGGACTCAGAGACACCAGTCAGTGTACAGATATCTCCCTGAGAGAGAGGGAGAGAGGGGACTGAGAGACACCAGTCAGTGTACAGATATCTCCCTGAGAGACAGACAGAGAGAGAGAGAGAGAGGACTGAGAGACACCAGTCAGTGTACAAATATCTCTCTGACAGAGAGAGAGGGGACAGAGAGACACCAGTCAGTGTACAGATATCTCCCTGAGAGAGAGGGGACTGAGAGACACCAGTCAGTGTACAGATATCTCCCTGAGAGAGAGAGGGGGGACTGAGAGACACCAGTCAGTGTACACATATCTCCCAGAGAGAGAGAGAGGGGACTGATAGACACCAGTCAGTGTACAGATATATCCCTGAGAGAGAGAGAGGGTACTGAGAGACACCAGTCAGTGTACAGATATCTCCCTGAGAGAGAGAGGGGACTGAGAGACACCAGTCAGTGTACAGATATCTCCCTGAGAGAGAGAGAGGGGACTGAGAGACACCAGTCAGTGTACAGATATCTCCCTGAGAGAGAGAGAGAGGGGACTGAGAGACACCAGTCAGTGTACAGATATCTCCCTGAGAGAGAGAGGGGACTGAGAGACACCAGTCAGTGTACAGATATCTCCCTGAGAGAGAGAGAGGGGACTCAGAGACACCAGTCAGTGTACAGATATCTCCCTGAGAGAGAGGGAGAGAGGGGACTGAGAGACACCAGTCAGTGTACAGATATCTCCCTGAGAGACAGACAGAGAGAGAGAGAGAGGACTGAGAGACACCAGTCAGTGTACAAATATCTCTCTGACAGAGAGAGAGGGGACTGAGAGACACCAGTCAGTGTACAGATATCTCCCTGAGAGAGAGAGAGAGGGGACTGAGAGACCCCAGTCAGTGTACAGATATCTCCCTGAGAGACAGACAGAGAGAGAGAGAGAGAGGACTGAGAGACACCAGTCAGTGTACAGATATCTCCCTGAGAGAGAGAGGGGACTGAGAGACGCCAGTCAGTGTACAGATATCTCCCTGAGAGAGAGAGAGGGGATTGAGAGACCCCAGTCAGTGTACAGATATCTCCCTGAGAGAGAGTGAGGGGACTGAGAGACCCCAGTCAGTGTACAGGTATCTCCCTGAGAGAGAGGGGACTGAGAGACACCAGTCAGTGTACAGATATCTCCCTGAGAGCGAGGGGACTGAGAGACACCAGTCAGTGTACAGATATCTCCCTGAGAGAGAGAGAGGGGATTGAGAGACACCAGTCAGTGTACAGATATCTCCCTGAGGGAGGGGGGACAGAGAGACACCAGTCAGTGTACAGATATCTCCCTGAGAGAGAGAGGGGGGACTGAGAGACACCAGTCAGTGTACAGATATCTCCCTGAGAGAGAGGGGACTGAAAGACGCCAGGCAGTGTACAAATATCTCCCTGACAGAGAGAGAGGGGACTGAGAGACACCAGTCAGTGTACAGATATCTCCCTGAGAGAGAGAGGGGACAGAGAGACACCAGTCAGTGTACAGATATCTCCCTGAAAGTGAGAGAGAGAGGACTGAGAGACAGCAGTCAGTGTACAGATATCTCCCTGAGAGAGAGAGGGGACTGAGAGACACCAGTCAGTGTACAGATATCTCCCTGAGAGAGAGAGGGGACTGAGAGACACCAGTCAGTGTACAGATATCTCCCTGAGAGAGAGAGGGGACTGAGAGACACCAGTCAGTGTACAGATATCTCCCTGAGAGAGAGAGAGAGGGGATTGAGAGACACCAGTCAGTGTACACATATCTCCCTGAGAGAGAGAGGGGACTGAGAGACCACAGTCAGTGGACAGATATCTCCCTGAGAGAGAGGGGACTGAGAGACACCAGTCTGTGTACAGATATCTCCCTGAGAGAGAGAGAGAGAGAGGGGGGGACTGAGAGACACCAGTCAGTGTACAGATATCTTCCTGAGAGAGAGAGCGGGGCGACTGAGAGACACCAGTCAGTGTACAGATATCTCCCTGAAAGAGAGAGAGAGAGGACTGAGAGACAGCAGTCAGTGTACAGATATCTCCCTGAAAGAGAGAGAGAGAGGACTGACAGACACCAGTCAGTGTACAGATATCTCCCTGAGAGAGAGAGGGGACTGAGAGACACCAGTCAGTGTACAGATATCTCCCTGAGAGAGAGAGGGGACTGACAGACACCAGTCAGTGTACAGATATCTCCCTGAGAGAGAGGGGACTGAGAGACACCAGTCAGTGTACACATATCTCCCTGAGAGAGAGAGGGGACTGAGAGACACCAGTCAGTGTACAGATATCTCCCTGAGAGAGAGAGAGGGGCGAGTGAGAGACATCAGTCAGTGTACAGATATCTCCCTGAAAGAGAGAGAGAGAGGACTGAGAGACCCCAGTCAGTGGACAGATATCTCCCTGAGAGAGAGGGGACAGAGAGACCCCAGTCAGTGGACAGATATCTCCCTGAGAGAGAGGGGACAGAGAGACACCAGTCTGTGTACAGATATCTCCCTGAGAGAGAGAGGGGGGACTGAGAGACATCAGTCAGTGTACAGATATCTCGCAGTGAGAGAGAGAGGGGACTGATAGACACCAGTCAGTGTACAGATATATCCCTGAGTGAGAGAGAGGGTACTGAGAGACACCAGTCAGTGTACAGATATCTCCCTGAGAGAGAGAGGGGACTGAGAGACACCAGTCAGTGTACAGATATCTCCCTGAGAGAGAGAGAGGGGACTGAGAGACACCAGTCAGTGTACAGATATCTCCCTGAGAGAGAGAGGGGACTGAGAGACACCAGTCAGTGTACAGATATCTCCCTGAGAGAGAGAGGGGACTCAGAGACACCAGTCAGTGTACAGATATCTCCCAGAGAGAGAGAGAGGGGACTGAAAGACACCAGTCAGTGTACAGATATCTCCCTGAGAGAGAGAGGGGACTCAGAGACACCAGTCAGTGTACAGATATCTCCCAGAGAAAAAGAGAGGGGACTGAGAGACACCAGTCAGTGTACAGATATCTCCCTGAGAGAGAGGGGACTGAAAGACGCCAGGCAGTGTACAAATATCTCCCTGACAGAGAGAGAGGGGACTGAGAGACACCAGTCAGTGTACAGATATCTCCCTGAGAGAGAGGGGACTGAGAGACACCCGTCAGTGTACAGATATCTCCCTGAAAGAGAGAGAGAGAGGACTGAGAGACAGCAGTCAGTGTACAGATATCTCCCTGAGAGAGAGAGGGGACTGACAGACACCAGTCAGTGTACAGATATCTCCCTGAGAGAGAGAGGGGACTGAGAGACACCAGTCAGTGTACAGATATCTCTCTGAGAGAGAGAGGGGACTCAGAGACACCAGTCAGTGTACAGATATCTCCCTGAGAGAAAGAGAGGGGATTGAGAGACACCAGTCAGTGTACAGATATCTCCCTGAGAGAGAGGGGACTGAGAGACACCAGTCAGTGTACAGATATCTCCCTGAGAGAGAGAGGGGACTGAGAGACACCAGTCAGTGTACAGATATCTCCCTGAGAGAGAGAGGGAACTCAGAGACACCAGTCAGTGTACAGATATCTCCCTGAGAGAGAGAGAGGGGACTGAGAGACACCAGTCAGTGTACAGATATCTCCCTGAGAGAGAGAGGGGACTGAGAGACACCAGTCAGTGTACAGATATCTCCCTGAGAGAGAGAGAGGGGCGACTGAGAGACATCAGTCAGTGTACAGATATCTCCCTGAAAGAGAGAGAGAGAGGACTGAGAGACAGCAGTCAGTGTACAGATATCTCCCTGAGAGAGAGAGGGGACTGACAGACACCAGTCAGTGTACAGATATCTCCCTGAGAGAGAGGGGACTGAGAGACACCAGTCAGTGTACAGATATCTCCCTGAGAGAGAGAGGGGACTGAGAGACACCAGTCAGTGTACAGATATCTCCCTGAGACAGAGGGGACTGAGAGACCACAGTCAGTGGACAGATATCTCCCTGAGAGAGAGGGGACAGAGAGACACCAGTCTGTGTATAGATATCTCCCTGAGAGAGAGAGGGGGGACTGAGAGACACCAGTCAGTGTACAGATATCTCCCAGAGAGAGAGAGAGAGGGGACTGATAGACACCAGTCAGTGTACAGATATATCCCTGAGAGAGAGAGAGGGTACTGAGAGACACCAGTCAGTGTACAGATATCTCCCTGAGAGAGAGAGGGGACTGAGAGACACCAGTCAGTGTACAGATATCTCCCTGAGAGAGAGAGGGGACTGAGAGACACCAGTCAGTGTACAGATATCTCCCTGAGAGAGAGAGAGGGGACTGAGAGACACCAGTCAGTGTACAGATATCTCCCTGAGAGAGAGAGGGGACTGAGAGACACCAGTCAGTGTACAGATATCTCCCTGAGAGAGAGAGGGGACTCAGAGACACCAGTCAGTGTACAGATATCTCCCAGAGAGAGAGAGAGGGGACTGAGAGACACCAGTCAGTGTACAGATATCTCCCTGAGAGAGAGAGGGGACTGAGAGACACCAGTCAGTGTACAGATATCTCCCTGAGAGAGAGAGGGGACTCAGAGACACCAGTCAGTGTACAGATATCTCCCTGAGAGAGAGGGAGAGAGGGGACTGACAGACACCAGTCAGTGTACAGATATCTCCCTGAGAGAGAGGGGGGAACTGAGAGACACCAGTCAGTGTAAAGATATCTCCCTGAGAGACAGACAGAGAGAGAGTGAGAGAGAGAGGACTGAGAGACACCAGTCAGTGTACAAATATCTCTCTGACATAGAGAGAGGGGACTGAGAGACACCAGTCAGTGTACAGATATCTCCCTGAGAGAGAGAGAGAGGGGACTGAGAGACCCCAGTCAGTGTACAGATATCTCCCTGAGAGAGAGGGGGGACTGAGAGACCCCAGTCAGTGTACAGATATCTCCCTGAGAGACAGACAGAGAGAGAGAGAGAGAGAGAGAGGACTGAGAGACACCAGTCAGTGTACAGATATCTCCCTGAGAGAGAGAGGGGACTGAGAGATGCCAGTCAGTGTACAGATATCTCCCTGAGAGAGAGAGAGAGAGAGAGGACTGAGAGACCCCAGTCAGTGTACAGATATCTCCCTGAGAGACAGACAGAGAGAGAGAGAGAGAGGACTGAGAGACACCAGTCAGTGTACAGATATCTCCCTGAGAGAGAGAGAGCGGATTGAGAGACACCAGTCAGTGTACACATATCTCCCTGAGAGAGAGAGGGGAATGAGAGACACCAGTCAGTGTTCAGATATCTCCCTGAGAGAGAGGGGGGACTGAGAGACACCAGTCAGTGTACAGATATCTCCTTGAGAGAGAGGGGGACTGAGAGACACCAGTCAGTGTACAGATATCTCCCTGAGAGAGAGGGGACTGAGAGACACCAGTCAGTGTACAGATATCTCCCTGAGAGAGAGAGAGGGGATTGAGAGACACCAGTCAGTGTACAGATATCTCCCTGAGGGAGGGGGGACAGAGAGATACCAGTCAGTGTACAGATATCTCCCTGAGAGAGAGGGGACTGAGAGACACCAGTCAGTGTACAAATATCTCCCTGAGAGAGAGGGGACTGAAAGACGCCAGGCAGTGTACAAATATCTCCCTGACAGAGAGAGAGGGGACTGAGAGACACCAGTCAGTGTACAGATATCTCCCTGAGAGAGAGGGGACTGAGAGACACCAGTCAGTGTACAGATATCTCCCTGAAAGAGAGAGAGAGAGGACATGAGAGACAGCAGTCAGTGTACAGATATCTCCCTGAGAGAGAGAGGGGACTGACAGACACCAGTGAGTGTACAGATATCTCCCTGAGAGAGAGAGGGGACTGAGAGACACCAGTCAGTGTACAGATATCTCCCTGAGAGAGAGAGAGGGGACTGAGAGACACAAGTCAGTGTACAGATATCTCCCTGAGAGAGAGAGAGAGGGGATTGAGAGACACCAGTCAGTGTACACATATCTCCCTGAGAGAGAGAGGGGACTGAGAGACCACAGTCAGTGGACAGATATCTCCCTGAGAGAGATGGGACAGAGAGACACCAGTCTGTGTACAGATATCTTCCTGAGAGAGAGAGAGGGGCGACTGAGAGACACCAGTCAGTGTACAGATATCTCCCTGAGAGAGAGAGGGGACAGAGAGACACCAGTCAGTGTACAGATATCTCCCTGAGAGAGAGAGAGGGGACTGAGAGACCCCAGTCAGTGTACAGATATCTCCCTGAGAGAGAGAGAGGGTACTGAGAGACACCAGTCAGTGTACAGATATCTATCTGAGAGAGAGAGGGGACTGAGAGACACCAGTCAGTGTACAGATATCTCCCTGAGAGAGAGAGGGGACTCAGAGACACCAGTCAGTGTACAGATATCTCCCAGAGAGAGAGAGAGGGGACTGAGAGACACTAGTCAGTGTACAGATATCTCCCTGAGAGAGAGAGGGGACTGAGAGACACCAGTCAGTGTACAGATATCTCCCTGAGAGAGAGAGGGGACTCAGAGACACCAGTCAGTGTACAGATATCTCCCTGAGAGAGAGGGAGAGAGGGGACTGACAGACACCAGTCAGTGTACAGATATCTCCCTGAGAGAGAGAGAGGGGACTGAGAGACACCAGTCAGTGTACAGATATCTCCCTGAGAGAGAGAGAGGGGACTGAGAGACACCAGTCAGTGTACAGATATCTCCCTGAGAGAGAGGGGGGAACTGAGAGACACCAGTCAGTGTACAGATATCTCCCTGAGAGACAGACAGAGAGAGAGAGAGAGAGAGGACTGAGAGACACCAGTCAGTGTACAAATATCTCTCTGACATAGAGAGAGGGGACTGAGAGACACCAGTCAGTGTACAGATATCTCCCTGAGAGAGAGAGAGAGGGGACTGAGAGACCCCAGTCAGTGTACAGATATCTCCCTGAGAGAGAGGGGGGACTGAGAGACCCCAGTCAGTGTACAGATATCTCCCTGAGAGACAGACAGAGAGAGAGAGAGAGAGGACTGAGAGACACCAGTCAGTGTACAGATATCTCCCTGAGAGAGAGAGGGGACTGAGAGACGCCAGTCAGTGTACAGATATCTCCCTGAGAGACAGAGAGAGAGAGAGAGAGAGAGGACTGAGAGACCCCAGTCAGTGTACAGATATCTCCCTGAGAGACAGACAGAGAGAGAGAGAGAGAGGACTGAGAGACACCAGTCAGTGTACAGATATCTCCCTGAGAGAGAGAGAGGGGATTGAGAGACACCAGTCAGTGTACACATATCTCCCTGAGAGAGAGAGGGGACTGAGAGACACCAGTCAGTGTTCAGATATCTCCCTGAGAGAGAGGGGGGACTGAGAGACACCAGTCAGTGTACAGATATCTCCTTGAGAGAGAGGGGGACTGAGAGACACCAGTCAGTGTACAGATATCTCCCTGAGAGAGAGGGGACTGAGAGACACCAGTCAGTGTACAGATATCTCCCTGAGAGAGAGAGAGGGGATTGAGAGACACCAGTCAGTGTACAGATATCTCCCTGAGGGAGGGGGGACAGAGAGACACCAGTCAGTGTACAGATATCTCCCTGAGAGAGAGGGGACTGAGAGACACCAGTCAGTGTACACATATCTCCCTGAGAGAGAGAGGGGACTGAGAGACACCAGTCAGTGTACAGATATCTCCCTGAGAGAGAGGGGACTGAGAGACACCAGTCAGTGTACAGATATCTCCCTGAAAGAGAGAGAGAGAGGACTGAGAGACAGCAGTCAGTGTACAGATATCTCCCTGAGAGAGAGAGGGGACTGACAGACACCAGTGAGTGTACAGATATCTCCCTGAGAGAGAGAGGGGACTGAGAGACACCAGTCAGTGTACAGATATCTCCCTGAGAGAGAGAGAGGGGACTGAGAGACACCAGTCAGTGTACAGATATCTCCCTGAGAGAGAGAGAGAGGGGATTGAGAGACACCAGTCAGTGTACAGATATCTCCCTGAGAGAGAGAGAGAGGACTGAGAGACACCAGTCAGTGTACAGATATCTCCCTGAGAGAGAGAGAGAGAGGACTGAGAGACAGCAGTCAGTGTACAGATATCTCCCTGAGAGAGAGAGGGGACTGACAGACACCAGTCAGTGCACAGATATCTCCCTGAGAGAGAGGGGACTGAGAGACACCAGTCAGTGTACAGATATCTCCCTGAGAGAGAGAGAGGGGACTGAGAGACACCAGTCAGTGTACAGATATCTCCCTGAGAGAGAGAGAGGGGACTGAGAGACACCAGTCAGTGTACAGATATCTCCCTGAGAGAGAGAGGGGACTGAGAGACACCAGTCAGTGTACAGATATCTCCCTGAGAGAGAGAGGGGACTGAGAGACACCAGTCAGTGTACAGATATCTCCCAGAGAGAGAGAGAGGGTACTGAGAGACACCAGTCAGTGTACAGATATCTCCCTGAGAGAGAGAGGGGACTGAGAGACACCAGTCAGTGTACAGATATCTCCCTGAGAGAGGGAGGGGACTCAGAGACACCAGTCAGTGTACAGATATCTCCCTGAGAGAGAGGGAGAGAGGGGACTGAGAGACACCAGTCAGTGTACAGATATCTCCCTGAGAGAGCGGGGGGAACTGAGAGACACCAGTCAGTGTACAGATATCTCCCTGAGAGACAGACAGAGAGAGAGAGAGAGAGGACTGAGAGACACCAGTCAGTGTACAAATATCTCTCTGACATAGAGAGAGGGGACTGAGAGACACCAGTCAGTGTACAGATATCTCCCTGAGAGAGAAAGAGGGGACTGAGAGACCCCAGTCAGTGTACAGATATCTCCCTGAGAGAGAGGGGGGACTGAGAGACCCCAGTCAGTGTACAGATATCTCCCTGAGAGACAGACAGAGAGAGAGAGAGAGAGGACTGAGAGACACCAGTCAGTGTACAGATATCTCCCTGAGAGAGAGAGGGGACTGAGAGACGCCAGTCAGTGTACAGATATCTCCCTGAGAGAGAGAGAGGGGACTGAGAGACACCAGTCAGTGTACAGATATCTCCCTGAGAGAGAGAGAGGGGATTGAGAGACACCAGTCAGTGTACACATATCTCCCTGAGAGAGAGAGGGGACTGAGAGACACCAGTCAGTGTTCAGATATCTCCCTGAGAGAGAGGGGGGACTGAGAGACACCAGTCAGTGTACAGATATCTCCTTGAGAGAGAGGGGGGACAGAGAGACACCAGTCAGTGTACAGATATCTCCCTGAGAGAGAGGGGACTGAGAGACACCAGTCAGTGTACAAATATCTCCCTGAGAGAGAGGGGACTGAAAGACGCCAGGCAGTGTACAAATATCTCCCTGACAGAGAGAGAGGGGACTGAGAGACACCAGTCAGTGTACAGATATCTCCCTGAGAGAGAGGGGACTGAGAGACACCAGTCAGTGTACAGATATCTCCCTGAAAGAGAGAGAGAGAGGACTGAGAGACAGCAGTCAGTGTACAGATATCTCCCTGAGAGAGAGAGGGGACTGACAGACACCAGTCAGTGTACAGATATCTCCCTGAGAGAGAGAGGGGACTGAGAGACACCAGTAGGTGTACAGATATCTACCTGAGAGAGGGAGAGGGGACTGAGAGACACCAGTCAGTGTACAGATATCTCCCTGAGAGAGAGAGAGGGGGGATTGAGAGACACCAGTCAGTGTACACATATCTCCCTGAGAGAGAGAGGGGATTGAGAGACCACAGTCAGTGGACAGATATCTCCCTGAGAGAGAGGGGACTGAGAGACACCAGTCTGTGTACAGATATCTTCCTGAGAGAGAGAGAGGGGCGACTGAGAGACACCAGTCAGTGTACAGATATCTCCCTGAGAGAGAGAGAGAGAGGACTGAGAGACAGCAGTCAGTGTACAGATATCTCCCTGAGAGAGAGAGGGGGGACTGAGAGACACCAGTCAGTGCACAGATATCTCCCTGAGAGAGAGAGGGGACTGACAGACACCAGTCAGTGCACAGATATCTCCCTGAGAGAGAGGGGACTGAGAGACACCAGTCAGTGTACAGATATCTCCCTGAGAGAGAGAGGGGACTGAGAGACACCAGTCAGTGTACAGATATCTCCCTGAGAGAGAGGGGACTGACAGACCCCAGTCAGTGTACAGATATCTCCCTGAGAGAGAGAGAGAGGGGACTGAGAGACACCAGTCAGTGTACAGATATCTCCCTGAGAGAGAGAGGGGACTGAGAGACACCAGTCTGTGTACAGATATCTCCCTGAGAGAGAGAGGGGGGACTGAGAGACACCAGTCAGTGTACAGATATCTCCCTGAGAGAGAGAGAGGGGACTGATAGACACCAGTCAGTGTACAGATATATCCCTGAGAGAGAGAGAGGGTACTGAGAGACACCAGTCAGTGGACAGATATCTCCCTGAGAGAGAGGGGACTGAGAGACACCAGTCAGTGTTCAGATATCTCCCTGAGAGAGAGGGGGGACTGAGAGACACCAGTCAGTGTACAGATATCTCCTTGAGAGAGAGGGGGGACAGAGAGACACCAGTCAGTGTACAGATATCTCCCTGAGAGAGAGGGGACTGAGAGACACCAGTCAGTGTACAAATATCTCCCTGAGAGAGAGGGGACTGAAAGACGCCAGGCAGTGTACAAATATCTCCCTGACAGAGAGAGAGGGGACTGAGAGACACCAGTCAGTGTACAGATATCTCCCTGAGAGAGAGGGGACTGAGAGACACCAGTCAGTGTACATATATCTCCCTGAAAGAGAGAGAGAGAGGACTGAGAGACAGCAGTCAGTGTACAGATATCTCCCTGAGAGAGAGAGGGGACTGACAGACACCAGTCAGTGTACAGATATCTCCCTGAGAGAGAGAGGGGACTGAGAGACACCAGTCAGTGTACAGATATCTCCCTGAGAGAGAGAGAGGGGACTGAGAGACACCAGTCAGTGTACAGATATCTCCCTGAGAGAGAGAGAGAGGGGACTGAGAGACCCCAGTCAGTGTACAGATATCTCCCTGAGAGAGAGGGGGGACTGAGAGACCCCAGTCAGTGTACAGATATCTCCCTGAGAGAGAGAGGGAACTGAGAGACACCAGTCTGTGTACAGATATCTCCTTGAGAGAGAGAGAGAGAGAGAGGGGGGGACTGAGAGACCCCAGTCAGTGTACAGATATCTCCCTGAGAGAGAGGGGGGACTGAGAGACACCAGTCTGTGTACAGATATCTCCCTGAGAGAGAGAGAGAGAGAGGGGGGGACTGAGAGACACCAGTCAATGTACAGATATCTTCCTGACAGAGAGAGAGGGGCGACTGAGAGACACCAGTCAGTGTACAGATATCTCCCTGAAAGAGAGAGAGAGAGGACTGAGAGACAGCAGTCAGTGTACAGATATCTCCCTGAGAGAGAGAGGGGACTGACAGACACCAGTCAGTGTACAGATATCTCCCTGAGAGAGAGGGGACTGAGAGACACCAGTCAGTGTACAGATATCTCCCTGAGAGAGAGAGGGGACTGAGAGAAACCAGTCAGTGTACAGATATCTCCCTGAGAGAGAGGGGACTGAGAGACCACAGTCAGTGGACAGATATCTCCCTGAGAGAGAGGGGACAGAGAGACACCAGTCTGTGTACAGATATCTCCCTGAGAGAGAGAGGGGGGACTGAGAGACACCAGTCAGTGTACAGATATCTCCCAGAGAGAGAGAGAGGGGACTGATAGACACCAGTCAGTGTACAGATATATCCCTGAGAGAGAGAGAGGGTACTGAGAGACACCAGTCAGTGTACAGATATCTCCCTGAGAGAGAGAGGGGACTGAGAGACACCAGTCAGTGTACAGATATCTCCCTGAGAGAGAGAGAGGGGACTGAGAGACACCAGTCAGTGTACAGATATCTCCCTGAGAGAGAGAGAGAGGGGACTGAGAGACACCAGTCAGTGTACAGATATCTCCCTGAGAGAGAGAGGGGACTGAGAGACACCAGTCAGTGTACAGATATCTCCCTGAGAGAGAGAGTGGACTCAGAGACACCAGTCAGTGTACAGATATCTCCCAGAGAGAGAGAGAGGGGACTGAGAGACACCAGTCAGTGTACAGATATCTCCCTGAG
Source organism: Chiloscyllium punctatum (assembly GCF_047496795.1). Taxonomy (NCBI): domain Eukaryota; kingdom Metazoa; phylum Chordata; class Chondrichthyes; order Orectolobiformes; family Hemiscylliidae; genus Chiloscyllium; species Chiloscyllium punctatum. The sequence goes on from NC_092766.1 coordinate 11,370,368, forward strand.
AGAGAGAGGGGACTGAGAGACACCAGTCAGTGTACAGATATCTCCCTGAGAGAGAGAGGGGACTGAGAGACACCAGTCAGTGTACAGATATCTCCCTGAGAGAGAGAGGGGACTCAGAGACACCAGTCAGTGTACAGATATCTCCCTGAGAGAGAGGGAGAGAGGGGACTGAGAGACACCAGTCAGTGTACAGATATCGCCCTGAGAGACAGAGAGAGAGAGAGAGAGAGAGAGGACTGAGAGACACCAGTCAGTGTACAAATATCTCTCTGACAGAGAGAGAGGGGACTGAGAGACACCAGTCAGTGTACAGATATCTCCCTGAGAGAGAGAGGGGACTGAGAGACACCAGTCAGTGTACAGATATCTCCCTGAGAGAGAGAGAGAGGGGATTGAGAGACACCAGTCAGTGTACACATATCTCCCTGAGAGAGAGAGGGGACTGAGAGACCACAGTCAGTGTACAGATATCTCCCTGAGAGAGAGGGGACTGAGAGACACCAGTCTGTGTACAGATATCTCCCTGAGAGAGAGAGAGAGAGAGGGGGGGACTGAGAGACACCAGTCAGTGTACAGATATCTTCCTGAGAGAGAGAGAGGGGCGACTGAGAGACACCAGTCAGTGTACAGATATCTCCCTGAGAGAGAGAGGGGACTGACAGACACCAGTCAGTGTACAGATATCTCCCTGAGAGAGAGGGAGAGAGGGGACTGAGAGACACCAGTCAGTGTACAGATATCTCCCTGAGAGACAGACAGAGAGAGACAGAGAGAGGACTGAGAGACACCAGTCAGTGTACAAATATCTCTCTGACAGAGAGAGAGGGGACTGAGAGACACCAGTCAGTGTACAGATATCTCCCTGAGAGAGAGAGGGGACTGAGAGACACCAGTCAGTGTACAGATATCTCCCTGAGAGAGAGGGGACTGAGAGACCCCAGTCAGTGGACAGATATCTCCCTGAGAGAGAGGGGACGGAGAGACACCAGTCTGTGTACAGATATCTCCCTGAGAGAGAGAGGGGGGACTGAGAGATACCAGTCAGTGTACAGATATCTCCCAGAGAGAGAGAGAGGGGACTGATAGACACCAGTCAGTGTACAGATATATCCCTGAGAGAGAGAGAGGGTACTGAGAGACACCAGTCAGTGTACAGATATCTCCCAGAGAGAGAGAGAGGGGACTGATAGACACCAGTCAGTGTACAGATATATCCCTGACAGAGAGAGAGGGTACTGAGAGACACCAGTCAGTGTACAGATATCTCCCTGAGAGAGAGAGGGGACTCAGAGACACCAGTCAGTGTACAGATATCTCCCTGAGAGAGAGAGAGGGGACTGAGAGACACCAGTCAGTGTACAGATATCTCCCTGAGAGAGAGAGAGGGGACTGAGAGACACCAGTCAGTGTACAGATATCTCCCAGAGAGAAAGAGAGGGGACTGAGAGACACCAGTCAGTGTACAGATATCTCCCTGAGAGAGAGTGGACTGAGAGACACCAGTCAGTGTACAGATATCTCCCTGAGAGAGAGAGGGGACTGAGAGACACCAGTCAGTGTACAGATATCTCCCTGAGAGAGAGAGGGAACTCAGAGACACCAGTCAGTGTACAGATATCTACCAGAGAGAGAGAGAGGGGACTGAGAGACACCAGTCAGTGTACAGATATCTCCCTGAGAGAGAGAGGGGACTGAGAGACACCAGTCAGTGTACAGATATCTCCCTGAGAGAGAGAGAGGGGCGAGTGAGAGACATCAGTCAGTGTACAGATATCTCCCTGAAAGAGAGAGAGAGAGGACTGAGAGACAGCAGTCAGTGTACAGATATCTCCCTGAGAGAGAGAGGGGACTGACAGACACCAGTCAGTGTACAGATATCTCCCTGAGAGAGAGAGAGGGGACTGAGAGACACCAGTCAGTGTACAGATATCTCCCTGAGAGAGGGGGGGGGGGACTGAGAGACACCAGTCAGTGTACAGATATCTCCCTGAGAGAGAGAGGGAACTCAGAGACACCAGTCAGTGTACAGATATCTCCCAGAGAGAGAGAGAGGGGACTGAGAGACACCAGTCAGTGTACAGATATCTCCCTGAGAGAGAGAGAGGGGCGAGTGAGAGACATCAGTCAGTGTACAGATATCTCCCTGAAAGAGAGAGAGAGAGGACTGAGAGACAGCAGTCAGTGTACAGATATCTCCCTGAGAGAGAGAGGGGACTGACAGACACCAGTCAGTGTACAGATATCTCCCTGAGAGAGAGAGGGAACTCAGAGACACCAGTCAGTGTACAGATATCTCCCAGAGAGAGAGAGAGAGGGGACTGAGAGACACCAGTCAGTGTACAGATATCTCCCTGAGAGAGAGAGGGGACTCAGAGACACCAGTCAGTGTACAGATATCTCCCTGAGAGAGAGAGGGGACTGAGAGACACCAGTCAGTGTACAGATATCTCACTGAGGGAGAGAGAGGGGACTGAGAGACACCAGTCAGTGTACACATATCTCCCTGAGAGAGAGGGAGAGAGGGGACTGAGAGACACCAGTCAGTGTACAGATATCGCCCTGAGAGACAGACAGAGAGAGAGAGAGAGAGGACTGAGAGACACCAGTCAGTGTACAAATATCTCTCTGACAGAGAGAGAGGGGACTGAGAGACACCAGTCAGTGTACAGATATCTCCCTGAGAGAGAGAGGGGACTGAGAGACACCAGTCAGTGTACAGATATCTCCCTGAGAGAGAGAGAGAGGGGATTGAGAGACACCAGTCAGTGTACACATATCTCCCTGAGAGAGAGAGGGGACTGAGAGACCACAGTCAGTGTACAGATATCTCCCTGAGAGAGAGGGGACTGAGAGACACCAGTCAGTGTACAGATATCTCCCTGAGAGAGAGAGAGAGGGGATTGAGAGACACCAGTCAGTGTACACATATCTCCCTGAGAGAGAGAGGGGACTGAGAGACACCAGTCAGTGTACAGATATCTCCCTGAGAGAGAGGGGACTGAGAGACCACAGTCAGTGTACAGATATCTCCCTGAGAGAGAGAGGGGACTGACAGACACCAGTCAGTGTACAGATATCTCCCTGAGAGAGAGGGGACTGAGAGACACCAGTCAGTGTACAGATATCTCCCTGAGAGAGAGAGGGGACTGAGAGACACCAGTCAGTGTACAGATATCTCCCTGAGAGAGAGGGGACTGAGAGACCACAGTCAGTGGACAGATATCTCCCTGAGAGAGAGGGGACAGAGAGACACCAGTCTGTGTACAGATATCTCGCTGAGAGAGAGAGGGGGGACTGAGAGACACCAGTCAGTGTACAGATATCTCCCAGAGAGAGAGAGAGGGGACTGATAGACACCAGTCAGTGTACAGATATATCCCTGAGAGAGAGAGAGGGGACTGAGAGACACCAGTCAGTGTACAGATATATCCCTGAGAGAGAGAGAGGGGACTGAGAGACACCAGTCAGTGTACAGATATCTCCCTGAGAGAGAGAGAGGGGACTGAGAGACACCAGTCAGTGTACAGATATCTCCCTGAGAGAGAGAGGGGACTGAGAGACACCAGTCAGTGTACAGATATCTCCCTGAGAGAGAGGGGACTGAGAGACCCCAGTCAGTGGACAGATATCTCCCTGAGAGAGAGGGGACGGAGAGACACCAGTCTGTGTACAGATATCTCCCTGAGAGAGAGAGGGGGGACTGAGAGATACCAGTCAGTGTACAGATATCTCCCAGAGAGAGAGAGAGGGGACTGATAGACACCAGTCAGTGTACAGATATATCCCTGAGAGAGAGAGAGGGTACTGAGAGACACCAGTCAGTGTACAGATATCTCCCAGAGAGAGAGAGAGGGGACTGATAGACACCAGTCAGTGTACAGATATATCCCTGACAGAGAGAGAGGGTACTGAGAGACACCAGTCAGTGTACAGATATCTCCCTGAGAGAGAGAGGGGACTCAGAGACACCAGTCAGTGTACAGATATCTCCCTGAGAGAGAGAGAGGGGACTGAGAGACACCAGTCAGTGTACAGATATCTCCCTGAGAGAGAGAGAGGGGACTGAGAGACACCAGTCAGTGTACAGATATCTCCCAGAGAGAAAGAGAGGGGACTGAGAGACACCAGTCAGTGTACAGATATCTCCCTGAGAGAGAGTGGACTGAGAGACACCAGTCAGTGTACAGATATCTCCCTGAGAGAGAGAGGGGACTGAGAGACACCAGTCAGTGTACAGATATCTCCCTGAGAGAGAGAGGGAACTCAGAGACACCAGTCAGTGTACAGATATCTACCAGAGAGAGAGAGAGGGGACTGAGAGACACCAGTCAGTGTACAGATATCTCCCTGAGAGAGAGAGGGGACTGAGAGACACCAGTCAGTGTACAGATATCTCCCTGAGAGAGAGAGAGGGGCGAGTGAGAGACATCAGTCAGTGTACAGATATCTCCCTGAAAGAGAGAGAGAGAGGACTGAGAGACAGCAGTCAGTGTACAGATATCTCCCTGAGAGAGAGAGGGGACTGACAGACACCAGTCAGTGTACAGATATCTCCCTGAGAGAGAGAGAGGGGACTGAGAGACACCAGTCAGTGTACAGATATCTCCCTGAGAGAGGGGGGGGGGACTGAGAGACACCAGTCAGTGTACAGATATCTCCCTGAGAGAGAGAGGGAACTCAGAGACACCAGTCAGTGTACAGATATCTCCCAGAGAGAGAGAGAGGGGACTGAGAGACACCAGTCAGTGTACAGATATCTCCCTGAGAGAGAGAGAGGGGCGAGTGAGAGACATCAGTCAGTGTACAGATATCTCCCTGAAAGAGAGAGAGAGAGGACTGAGAGACAGCAGTCAGTGTACAGATATCTCCCTGAGAGAGAGAGGGGACTGACAGACACCAGTCAGTGTACAGATATCTCCCTGAGAGAGAGAGGGAACTCAGAGACACCAGTCAGTGTACAGATATCTCCCAGAGAGAGAGAGAGAGGGGACTGAGAGACACCAGTCAGTGTACAGATATCTCCCTGAGAGAGAGAGGGGACTCAGAGACACCAGTCAGTGTACAGATATCTCCCTGAGAGAGAGAGGGGACTGAGAGACACCAGTCAGTGTACAGATATCTCCCTGAGGGAGAGAGAGGGGACTGAGAGACACCAGTCAGTGTACACATATCTCCCTGAGAGAGAGGGAGAGAGGGGACTGAGAGACACCAGTCAGTGTACAGATATCGCCCTGAGAGACAGACAGAGAGAGAGAGAGAGAGGACTGAGAGACACCAGTCAGTGTACAAATATCTCTCTGACAGAGAGAGAGGGGACTGAGAGACACCAGTCAGTGTACAGATATCTCCCTGAGAGAGAGAGGGGACTGAGAGACACCAGTCAGTGTACAGATATCTCCCTGAGAGAGAGAGAGAGGGGATTGAGAGACACCAGTCAGTGTACACATATCTCCCTGAGAGAGAGAGGGGACTGAGAGACCACAGTCAGTGTACAGATATCTCCCTGAGAGAGAGGGGACTGAGAGACACCAGTCAGTGTACAGATATCTCCCTGAGAGAGAGAGAGAGGGGATTGAGAGACACCAGTCAGTGTACACATATCTCCCTGAGAGAGAGAGGGGACTGAGAGACACCAGTCAGTGTACAGATATCTCCCTGAGAGAGAGGGGACTGAGAGACCACAGTCAGTGTACAGATATCTCCCTGAGAGAGAGAGGGGACTGACAGACACCAGTCAGTGTACAGATATCTCCCTGAGAGAGAGGGGACTGAGAGACACCAGTCAGTGTACAGATATCTCCCTGAGAGAGAGAGGGGACTGAGAGACACCAGTCAGTGTACAGATATCTCCCTGAGAGAGAGGGGACTGAGAGACCACAGTCAGTGGACAGATATCTCCCTGAGAGAGAGGGGACAGAGAGACACCAGTCTGTGTACAGATATCTCGCTGAGAGAGAGAGGGGGGACTGAGAGACACCAGTCAGTGTACAGATATCTCCCAGAGAGAGAGAGAGGGGACTGATAGACACCAGTCAGTGTACAGATATATCCCTGAGAGAGAGAGAGGGGACTGAGAGACACCAGTCAGTGTACAGATATATCCCTGAGAGAGAGAGAGGGGACTGAGAGACACCAGTCAGTGTACAGATATCTCCCTGAGAGAGAGAGAGGGGACTGAGAGACACCAGTCAGTGTACAGATATCTCCCTGAGAGAGAGAGGGGACTGAGAGACACCAGTCAGTGTACAGATATCTCCCTGAGAGAGAGAGGGGACTCAGAGACACCAGTCAGTGTACAGATATCTCCCAGAGAGAGAGAGAGAGGGGACTGAGAGACACCAGTCAGTGTACAGATATCTCCCTGAAAGAGAGAGGGGACTGAGAGACACCAGTCAGTGTACAGATATCTCCCTGAGAGAGAGAGGGGACTCAGAGACACCAGTCAGTGTACAGATATCTCCCTGAGAGAGAGGGAGAGAGGGGACTGAGAGACACCAGTCAGTGTACAGATATCTCCCTGAGAGACAGACAGAGAGAGAGAGAGAGAGGACTGAGAGACACCAGTCAGTGTACAAATATCTCTCTGACAGAGAGAGAGGGGACTGAGAGACACCAGTCAGTGTACAGATATCTCCCTGAGAGAGAGAGAGAGGGGACTGAGAGACCCCAGTCAGTGTACAGATATCTCCCTGAGAGACAGACAGAGAGAGAGAGAGAGAGAGAGGACTGAGAGACACCAGTCAGTGTACAGATATCTCCCTGAGAGAGAGAGGGGACTGAGAGACGCCAGTCAGTGTACAGATATCTCCCTGAGAGAGAGAGAGGGGATTGAGAGACCCCAGTCAGTGTACAGATATCTCCCTGAGAGAGAGTGAGGGGACTGAGAGACCCCAGTCAGTGTACAGATATCTCCCTGAGAGAGAGGGGACTGAGAGACACCAGTCAGTGTACAGATATCTCCCTGAGCGAGAGGGGACTGAGAGACACCAGTCAGCGTACAGATATCTCCCTGAGAGAGAGAGGGGGGACTGAGAGACACCAGTCAGTGTACAGATATCTCCCAGAGTGAGAGGGGGGACTGAGAGACACCAGTCAGTGTACAGATATCTCCCTGAGTGAGAGAGAGGGGACTGAAAGACACCAGTCAGTGTACAGATATCTCCCTGAGAGAGAGAGGAGACTGAGACACCCCAGTCAGTGTACAGATATCTCCCTGAGAGAGAGAGAGGGGACTGAGAGACCCCAGTCAGTGTACAGATATCTCCCTGAGAGAGAGAGGGGACTGAGAGACCCCAGTCAGTGTACAGATATCTCCCTGAGAGAGAGAGGACTGAGAGACACCAGTCAGTGTACAGATATCTCCCTGAGAGAGAGAGAGGAGACTGAGAGACACCAGTCAGTGTACAGATATCTCCCTGAGAGAGAGAGAGGGTACTGAGAGACACCAGTCAGTGTACAGATATCTCCCTGAGAGAGAGGGGACTGAGAGACACCAGTCAGTGTACAGATATCTCCCTGAGAGAGAGGGGACTGAGAGACACCAGTCAGTGTACAGATATCTCCCTGAGAGAGAGAGGGGGGACTGAGAGACACCAGTCAGTGTACAGATATCTCCCTGAGAGAGAGAGGAGACTGAGAGACCCCAGTCAGTGTACAGATATCTCCCAGAGAGAGAGAGAGGGGACTGATAGACACCAGTCAGTGTACAGATATATCCCTGAGAGAGAGAGAGGGTACTGAGAGACACCAGTCAGTGTACAGATATCTCCCTGAGAGAGAGAGGGGACTGAGAGACACCAGTCAGTGTACAGATATCTCCCTGAGAGAGAGAGAGGGGACTGGGAGACACCAGTCAGTGTACAGATATCTCCCTGAGAGAGAGGGGACTCAGAGACACCAGTCAGTGTACAGATATCTCCCTGAGAGAGAGAGAGGGGACTGAGAGACACCAGTCAGTGTACAGATATCTCCCTGAGAGAGAGAGAGGGGACTGAGAGACACCAGTCAGTGTACAGATATCTCCCTGAGAGAGAGAGGGGACTGAGAGACACCAGTCAGTGTACAGATATCTCCCAGAGAGAAAGAGAGGGGACTGAGAGACACCAGTCAGTGTACAGATATCTCCCTGAGAGAGAGGGGACTGAGAGACACCAGTCAGTGTACAGATATCTCCCTGAGAGAGAGAGGGGACTGAGAGACACCAGTCAGTGTACAGATATCTCCCTGAGAGAGAGAGGGAACTCAGAGACACCAGTCAGTGTACAGATATCTCCCAGAGAGAGAGAGAGGGGACTGAGAGACACCAGTCAGTGTACAGATATCTCCCTGAGAGAGAGAGGGGACTGAGAGACACCAGTCAGTGTACAGATATCTCCCTGAGAGAGAGAGAGGGGCAACTGAGAGACATCAGTCAGTGTACAGATATCTCCATGAAAGAGAGAGAGAGAGGACTGAGAGACAGCAGTCAGTGTACAGATATCTCCCTGAGAGAGAGAGGGGACTGACAGACACCAGTCAGTGTACAGATATCTCCCTGAGAGAGAGGGGACTGAGAGACACCAGTCAGTGTACAGATATCTCCCTGAGAGAGAGAGGGGACTGAGAGACACCAGTCAGTGTACAGATATCTCCCTGAGAGAGAGGGGACTGAGAGACCACAGTCAGTGGACAGATATCTCCCTGAGAGAGAGGGGACAGAGAGACACCAGTCTGTGTACAGATATCTCGCTGAGAGAGAGAGGGGGGACTGAGAGACACCAGTCAGTGTACAGATATATCCCTGAGAGAGAGAGAGGGTACTGAGAGACACCAGTCAGTGTACAGATATCTCCCTGAGAGAGAGAGGGGACTGAGAGACACCAGTCAGTGTACAGATATCTCCCTGAGAGAGAGAGAGGGGACTGAGAGACACCAGTCAGTGTACAGATATCTCCCTGAGAGAGAGAGGGGACTGAGAGACACCAGTCAGTGTGCAGATATCTCCCTGAGAGAGAGAGGGGACTCAGAGACACCAGTCAGTGTACAGATATCTCCCTGAGAGAGAGGGAGAGAGGGGACTGAGAGACACCAGTCAGTGTACAGATATCTCGCTGAGAGACAGACAGAGAGAGAGAGAGAGAGGACTGAGAGACACCAGTCAGTGTACAAATATCTCTCTGACAGAGAGAGAGGGGACTGAGAGACACCAGTCAGTGTACAGATATCTCCCTGAGAGAGAGAGAGAGGGGACTGAGAGACCCCAGTCAGTGTACAGATATCTCCCTGAGAGACAGACAGAGAGAGAGAGAGAGAGGACTGAGAGACACCAGTCAGTGTACAGATATCTCCCTGAGAGAGAGAGGGGACTGAGAGACGCCAGTCAGTGTACAGATATCTCCCTGAGAGAGAGAGAGGGGATTGAGAGACCCCAGTCAGTGTACAGATATCTCCCTGAGAGAGAGTGAGGGGACTGAGAGACCCCAGTCAGTGTACAGATATCTCCCTGAGAGAGAGGGGACTGAGAGACACCAGTCAGTGTACAGATATCTCCCTGAGAGAGAGGGGACTGAGAGACACCAGTCAGTGTACAGATATCTCCCTGAGAGAGAGAGAGGGGATTGAGAGACACCAGTCAGTGTACAGATATCTCCCTGAGGGAGGGGGGACAGAGAGACACCAGTCAGTGTACAGATATCTCCCTGAGAGAGAGGGGACTGAGAGACACCAGTCAGTGTACAGATATCTCCCTGAGAGAGAGAGGGGGGACTGAGAGACACCTGTCAGTGTACAGATATCTCCCTGAGAGAGAGAGGAGACTGAGAGACCCCAGTCAGTGTACAGATATCTCCCTGAGAGAGGGAGAGGGGACTGAGAGACCCCAGTCAGTGTACAGATATCTCCCTGAGAGAGAGAGGGGACTGAGAGACCCCAGTCAGTGTACAGATATCTCCCTGAGAGAGGACTGAGAGACACCAGTCAGTGTACAGATATCTCCCTGAGAGAGAGAGAGGAGACTGAGAGACACCAGTCAGTGTACAGATATCTCCCTGAGAGAGAGAGAGGGTACTGAGAGACACCAGTCAGTGTACAGATATCTCCCTGAAAGAGAGAGAGAGAGGACTGAGAGACAGCAGTCAGTGTACAGATATCTCCCTGAGAGAGAGAGGGGACTGACAGACACCAGTCAGTGTACAGATATCTCCCTGAGAGAGAGAGGGGACTGAGAGACACCAGTCAGTGTACAGATATCTCCCTGAGAGAGAGGGGACTGAGAGACACCAGTCAGTGTACAGATATCTCCCTGAGGGAGGGGGGACAGAGAGACACCAGTCAGTGTACAGATATCTCCCTGAGAGAGAGGGGACTGAGAGACACCAGTCAGTGTACAGATATCTCCCTGAGAGAGAGGGGACTGAGAGACACCAGTCAGTGTACAGATATCTCCCTGAGAGAGAGAGGGGGGACTGAGAGACACCAGTCAGTGTACAGATATCTCCCTGAGAGAGAGAGGAGACTGAGAGACCCCAGTCAGTGTACAGATATCTCCCAGAGAGAGAGAGAGGGGACTGATAGACACCAGTCAGTGTACAGATATATCCCTGAGAGAGAGAGAGGGTACTGAGAGACACCAGTCAGTGTACAGATATCTCCCTGAGAGAGAGAGGGGACTGAGAGACACCAGTCAGTGTACAGATATCTCCCTGAGAGAGAGAGAGGGGACTGGGAGACACCAGTCAGTGTACAGATATCTCCCTGAGAGAGAGAGAGGGGACTGAGAGACACCAGTCAGTGTACAGATATCTCCCTGAGAGAGAGAGGGGACTGAGAGACACCAGTCAGTGCACAGATATCTCCCTGAGAGAGAGAGAGAGAGGACTGAGAGACAGCAGTCAGTGTACAGATATCTCCCTGAGAGAGAGAGGGGGGACTGAGAGACACCAGTCAGTGCACAGATATCTCCCTGAGAGAGAGAGGGGACTGACAGACACCAGTCAGTGCACAGATATCTCCCTGAGAGAGAGGGGACTGAGAGACACCAGTCAGTGTACAGATATCTCCCTGAGAGAGAGAGGGGACTGAGAGACACCAGTCAGTGTACAGATATCTCCCTGAGAGAGAGGGGACTGACAGACCCCAGTCAGTGGACAGATATCTCCCTGAGAGAGAGGGGACAGAGAGACACCAGTCTGTGTACAGATATCTCCCTGAGAGAGAGAGGGGGGACTGAGAGACACCAGTCAGTGTACAGATATCTCCCTGAGAGAGAGAGAGGGGACTGATAGACACCAGTCAGTGTACAGATATATCCCTGAGAGAGAGAGAGGGTACTGAGAGACACCAGTCAGTGGACAGATATCTCCCTGAGAGAGAGGGGACTGAGAGAAACCAGTCAGTGTTCAGATATCTCCCTGAGAGAGAGGGGGGACTGAGAGACACCAGTCAGTGTACAGATATCTCCTTGAGAGAGAGGGGGGACAGAGAGACACCAGTCAGTGTACAGATATCTCCCTGAGAGAGAGGGGACTGAGAGACACCAGTCAGTGTACAAATATCTCCCTGAGAGAGAGGGGACTGAAAGACGCCAGGCAGTGTACAAATATCTCCCTGACAGAGAGAGAGGGGACTGAGAGACACCAGTCAGTGTACAGATATCTCCCTGAGAGAGAGGGGACTGAGAGACACCAGTCAGTGTACATATATCTCCCTGAAAGAGAGAGAGAGAGGACTGAGAGACAGCAGTCAGTGTACAGATATCTCCCTGAGAGAGAGAGGGGACTGACAGACACCAGTCAGTGTACAGATATCTCCCTGAGAGAGAGAGGGGACTGAGAGACACCAGTCAGTGTACAGATATCTCCCTGAGAGAGAGAGAGGGGACTGAGAGACACCAGTCAGTGTACAGATATCTCCCTGAGAGAGAGAGAGAGGGGACTGAGAGACCCCAGTCAGTGTACAGATATCTCCCTGAGAGAGAGGGGGGACTGAGAGACCCCAGTCAGTGTACAGATATCTCCCTGAGAGAGAGAGGGAACTGAGAGACACCAGTCTGTGTACAGATATCTCCCTGAGAGAGAGAGAGAGAGAGAGGGGGGGACTGAGAGACCCCAGTCAGTGTACAGATATCTCCCTGAGAGAGAGGGGGGACTGAGAGACACCAGTCTGTGTACAGATATCTCCCTGAGAGAGAGAGAGAGAGAGGGGGGGACTGAGAGACACCAGTCAATGTACAGATATCTTCCTGACAGAGAGAGAGGGGCGACTGAGAGACACCAGTCAGTGTACAGATATCTCCCTGAAAGAGAGAGAGAGAGGACTGAGAGACAGCAGTCAGTGTACAGATATCTCCCTGAGAGAGAGAGGGGACTGACAGACACCAGTCAGTGTACAGATATCTCCCTGAGAGAGAGGGGACTGAGAGACACCAGTCAGTGTACAGATATCTCCCTGAGAGAGAGAGGGGACTGAGAGAAACCAGTCAGTGTACAGATATCTCCCTGAGAGAGAGGGGACTGAGAGACCACAGTCAGTGGACAGATATCTCCCTGAGAGAGAGGGGACAGAGAGACACCAGTCTGTGTACAGATATCTCCCTGAGAGAGAGAGGGGGGACTGAGAGACACCAGTCAGTGTACAGATATCTCCCAGAGAGAGAGAGAGGGGACTGATAGACACCAGTCAGTGTACAGATATATCCCTGAGAGAGAGAGAGGGTACTGAGAGACACCAGTCAGTGTACAGATATCTCCCTGAGAGAGAGAGGGGACTGAGAGACACCAGTCAGTGTACAGATATCTCCCTGAGAGAGAGAGAGGGGACTGAGAGACACCAGTCAGTGTACAGATATCTCCCTGAGAGAGAGAGAGAGGGGACTGAGAGACACCAGTCAGTGTACAGATATCTCCCTGAGAGAGAGAGGGGACTGAGAGACACCAGTCAGTGTACAGATATCTCCCTGAGAGAGAGAGTGGACTCAGAGACACCAGTCAGTGTACAGATATCTCCCAGAGAGAGAGAGAGGGGACTGAGAGACACCAGTCAGTGTACAGATATCTCCCTGAGAGAGAGAGGGGACTGAGAGACACCAGTCAGTGTACAGATATCTCCCTGAGAGAGAGAGGGGACTGAGAGACACCAGTCAGTGTACAGATATCTCCCTGAGAGAGAGAGGGGACTCAGAGACACCAGTCAGTGTACAGATATCTCCCTGAGAGAGAGGGAGAGAGGGGACTGAGAGACACCAGTCAGTGTACAGATATCGCCCTGAGAGACAGAGAGAGAGAGAGAGAGAGAGGACTGAGAGACACCAGTCAGTGTACAAATATCTCTCTGACAGAGAGAGAGGGGACTGAGAGACACCAGTCAGTGTACAGATATCTCCCTGAGAGAGAGAGGGGACTGAGAGACACCAGTCAGTGTACAGATATCTCCCTGAGAGAGAGAGAGAGGGGATTGAGAGACACCAGTCAGTGTACACATATCTCCCTGAGAGAGAGAGGGGACTGAGAGACCACAGTCAGTGTACAGATATCTCCCTGAGAGAGAGGGGACTGAGAGACACCAGTCTGTGTACAGATATCTCCCTGAGAGAGAGAGAGAGAGAGGGGGGGACTGAGAGACACCAGTCAGTGTACAGATATCTTCCTGAGAGAGAGAGAGGGGCGACTGAGAGACACCAGTCAGTGTACAGATATCTCCCTGAGAGAGAGAGGGGACTGACAGACACCAGTCAGTGTACAGATATCTCCCTGAGAGAGAGGGAGAGAGGGGACTGAGAGACACCAGTCAGTGTACAGATATCTCCCTGAGAGACAGACAGAGAGAGACAGAGAGAGGACTGAGAGACACCAGTCAGTGTACAAATATCTCTCTGACAGAGAGAGAGGGGACTGAGAGACACCAGTCAGTGTACAGATATCTCCCTGAGAGAGAGAGGGGACTGAGAGACACCAGTCAGTGTACAGATATCTCCCTGAGAGAGAGGGGACTGAGAGACCCCAGTCAGTGGACAGATATCTCCCTGAGAGAGAGGGGACGGAGAGACACCAGTCTGTGTACAGATATCTCCCTGAGAGAGAGAGGGGGGACTGAGAGATACCAGTCAGTGTACAGATATCTCCCAGAGAGAGAGAGAGGGGACTGATAGACACCAGTCAGTGTACAGATATATCCCTGAGAGAGAGAGAGGGTACTGAGAGACACCAGTCAGTGTACAGATATCTCCCAGAGAGAGAGAGAGGGGACTGATAGACACCAGTCAGTGTACAGATATATCCCTGACAGAGAGAGAGGGTACTGAGAGACACCAGTCAGTGTACAGATATCTCCCTGAGAGAGAGAGGGGACTCAGAGACACCAGTCAGTGTACAGATATCTCCCTGAGAGAGAGAGAGGGGACTGAGAGACACCAGTCAGTGTACAGATATCTCCCTGAGAGAGAGAGAGGGGACTGAGAGACACCAGTCAGTGTACAGATATCTCCCAGAGAGAAAGAGAGGGGACTGAGAGACACCAGTCAGTGTACAGATATCTCCCTGAGAGAGAGTGGACTGAGAGACACCAGTCAGTGTACAGATATCTCCCTGAGAGAGAGAGGGGACTGAGAGACACCAGTCAGTGTACAGATATCTCCCTGAGAGAGAGAGGGAACTCAGAGACACCAGTCAGTGTACAGATATCTACCAGAGAGAGAGAGAGGGGACTGAGAGACACCAGTCAGTGTACAGATATCTCCCTGAGAGAGAGAGGGGACTGAGAGACACCAGTCAGTGTACAGATATCTCCCTGAGAGAGAGAGAGGGGCGAGTGAGAGACATCAGTCAGTGTACAGATATCTCCCTGAAAGAGAGAGAGAGAGGACTGAGAGACAGCAGTCAGTGTACAGATATCTCCCTGAGAGAGAGAGGGGACTGACAGACACCAGTCAGTGTACAGATATCTCCCTGAGAGAGAGAGAGGGGACTGAGAGACACCAGTCAGTGTACAGATATCTCCCTGAGAGAGGGGGGGGGGACTGAGAGACACCAGTCAGTGTACAGATATCTCCCTGAGAGAGAGAGGGAACTCAGAGACACCAGTCAGTGTACAGATATCTCCCAGAGAGAGAGAGAGGGGACTGAGAGACACCAGTCAGTGTACAGATATCTCCCTGAGAGAGAGAGAGGGGCGAGTGAGAGACATCAGTCAGTGTACAGATATCTCCCTGAAAGAGAGAGAGAGAGGACTGAGAGACAGCAGTCAGTGTACAGATATCTCCCTGAGAGAGAGAGGGGACTGACAGACACCAGTCAGTGTACAGATATCTCCCTGAGAGAGAGAGGGAACTCAGAGACACCAGTCAGTGTACAGATATCTCCCAGAGAGAGAGAGAGAGGGGACTGAGAGACACCAGTCAGTGTACAGATATCTCCCTGAGAGAGAGAGGGGACTCAGAGACACCAGTCAGTGTACAGATATCTCCCTGAGAGAGAGAGGGGACTGAGAGACACCAGTCAGTGTACAGATATCTCACTGAGGGAGAGAGAGGGGACTGAGAGACACCAGTCAGTGTACACATATCTCCCTGAGAGAGAGGGAGAGAGGGGACTGAGAGACACCAGTCAGTGTACAGATATCGCCCTGAGAGACAGACAGAGAGAGAGAGAGAGAGGACTGAGAGACACCAGTCAGTGTACAAATATCTCTCTGACAGAGAGAGAGGGGACTGAGAGACACCAGTCAGTGTACAGATATCTCCCTGAGAGAGAGAGGGGACTGAGAGACACCAGTCAGTGTACAGATATCTCCCTGAGAGAGAGAGAGAGGGGATTGAGAGACACCAGTCAGTGTACACATATCTCCCTGAGAGAGAGAGGGGACTGAGAGACCACAGTCAGTGTACAGATATCTCCCTGAGAGAGAGGGGACTGAGAGACACCAGTCAGTGTACAGATATCTCCCTGAGAGAGAGAGAGAGGGGATTGAGAGACACCAGTCAGTGTACACATATCTCCCTGAGAGAGAGAGGGGACTGAGAGACACCAGTCAGTGTACAGATATCTCCCTGAGAGAGAGGGGACTGAGAGACCACAGTCAGTGTACAGATATCTCCCTGAGAGAGAGAGGGGACTGACAGACACCAGTCAGTGTACAGATATCTCCCTGAGAGAGAGGGGACTGAGAGACACCAGTCAGTGTACAGATATCTCCCTGAGAGAGAGAGGGGACTGAGAGACACCAGTCAGTGTACAGATATCTCCCTGAGAGAGAGGGGACTGAGAGACCACAGTCAGTGGACAGATATCTCCCTGAGAGAGAGGGGACAGAGAGACACCAGTCTGTGTACAGATATCTCGCTGAGAGAGAGAGGGGGGACTGAGAGACACCAGTCAGTGTACAGATATCTCCCAGAGAGAGAGAGAGGGGACTGATAGACACCAGTCAGTGTACAGATATATCCCTGAGAGAGAGAGAGGGGACTGAGAGACACCAGTCAGTGTACAGATATATCCCTGAGAGAGAGAGAGGGGACTGAGAGACACCAGTCAGTGTACAGATATCTCCCTGAGAGAGAGAGAGGGGACTGAGAGACACCAGTCAGTGTACAGATATCTCCCTGAGAGAGAGAGGGGACTGAGAGACACCAGTCAGTGTACAGATATCTCCCTGAGAGAGAGGGGACTGAGAGACCCCAGTCAGTGGACAGATATCTCCCTGAGAGAGAGGGGACGGAGAGACACCAGTCTGTGTACAGATATCTCCCTGAGAGAGAGAGGGGGGACTGAGAGATACCAGTCAGTGTACAGATATCTCCCAGAGAGAGAGAGAGGGGACTGATAGACACCAGTCAGTGTACAGATATATCCCTGAGAGAGAGAGAGGGTACTGAGAGACACCAGTCAGTGTACAGATATCTCCCAGAGAGAGAGAGAGGGGACTGATAGACACCAGTCAGTGTACAGATATATCCCTGACAGAGAGAGAGGGTACTGAGAGACACCAGTCAGTGTACAGATATCTCCCTGAGAGAGAGAGGGGACTCAGAGACACCAGTCAGTGTACAGATATCTCCCTGAGAGAGAGAGAGGGGACTGAGAGACACCAGTCAGTGTACAGATATCTCCCTGAGAGAGAGAGAGGGGACTGAGAGACACCAGTCAGTGTACAGATATCTCCCAGAGAGAAAGAGAGGGGACTGAGAGACACCAGTCAGTGTACAGATATCTCCCTGAGAGAGAGTGGACTGAGAGACACCAGTCAGTGTACAGATATCTCCCTGAGAGAGAGAGGGGACTGAGAGACACCAGTCAGTGTACAGATATCTCCCTGAGAGAGAGAGGGAACTCAGAGACACCAGTCAGTGTACAGATATCTACCAGAGAGAGAGAGAGGGGACTGAGAGACACCAGTCAGTGTACAGATATCTCCCTGAGAGAGAGAGGGGACTGAGAGACACCAGTCAGTGTACAGATATCTCCCTGAGAGAGAGAGAGGGGCGAGTGAGAGACATCAGTCAGTGTACAGATATCTCCCTGAAAGAGAGAGAGAGAGGACTGAGAGACAGCAGTCAGTGTACAGATATCTCCCTGAGAGAGAGAGGGGACTGACAGACACCAGTCAGTGTACAGATATCTCCCTGAGAGAGAGAGAGGGGACTGAGAGACACCAGTCAGTGTACAGATATCTCCCTGAGAGAGGGGGGGGGGACTGAGAGACACCAGTCAGTGTACAGATATCTCCCTGAGAGAGAGAGGGAACTCAGAGACACCAGTCAGTGTACAGATATCTCCCAGAGAGAGAGAGAGGGGACTGAGAGACACCAGTCAGTGTACAGATATCTCCCTGAGAGAGAGAGAGGGGCGAGTGAGAGACATCAGTCAGTGTACAGATATCTCCCTGAAAGAGAGAGAGAGAGGACTGAGAGACAGCAGTCAGTGTACAGATATCTCCCTGAGAGAGAGAGGGGACTGACAGACACCAGTCAGTGTACAGATATCTCCCTGAGAGAGAGAGGGAACTCAGAGACACCAGTCAGTGTACAGATATCTCCCAGAGAGAGAGAGAGAGGGGACTGAGAGACACCAGTCAGTGTACAGATATCTCCCTGAGAGAGAGAGGGGACTCAGAGACACCAGTCAGTGTACAGATATCTCCCTGAGAGAGAGAGGGGACTGAGAGACACCAGTCAGTGTACAGATATCTCCCTGAGGGAGAGAGAGGGGACTGAGAGACACCAGTCAGTGTACACATATCTCCCTGAGAGAGAGGGAGAGAGGGGACTGAGAGACACCAGTCAGTGTACAGATATCGCCCTGAGAGACAGACAGAGAGAGAGAGAGAGAGGACTGAGAGACACCAGTCAGTGTACAAATATCTCTCTGACAGAGAGAGAGGGGACTGAGAGACACCAGTCAGTGTACAGATATCTCCCTGAGAGAGAGAGGGGACTGAGAGACACCAGTCAGTGTACAGATATCTCCCTGAGAGAGAGAGAGAGGGGATTGAGAGACACCAGTCAGTGTACACATATCTCCCTGAGAGAGAGAGGGGACTGAGAGACCACAGTCAGTGTACAGATATCTCCCTGAGAGAGAGGGGACTGAGAGACACCAGTCAGTGTACAGATATCTCCCTGAGAGAGAGAGAGAGGGGATTGAGAGACACCAGTCAGTGTACACATATCTCCCTGAGAGAGAGAGGGGACTGAGAGACACCAGTCAGTGTACAGATATCTCCCTGAGAGAGAGGGGACTGAGAGACCACAGTCAGTGTACAGATATCTCCCTGAGAGAGAGAGGGGACTGACAGACACCAGTCAGTGTACAGATATCTCCCTGAGAGAGAGGGGACTGAGAGACACCAGTCAGTGTACAGATATCTCCCTGAGAGAGAGAGGGGACTGAGAGACACCAGTCAGTGTACAGATATCTCCCTGAGAGAGAGGGGACTGAGAGACCACAGTCAGTGGACAGATATCTCCCTGAGAGAGAGGGGACAGAGAGACACCAGTCTGTGTACAGATATCTCGCTGAGAGAGAGAGGGGGGACTGAGAGACACCAGTCAGTGTACAGATATCTCCCAGAGAGAGAGAGAGGGGACTGATAGACACCAGTCAGTGTACAGATATATCCCTGAGAGAGAGAGAGGGGACTGAGAGACACCAGTCAGTGTACAGATATATCCCTGAGAGAGAGAGAGGGGACTGAGAGACACCAGTCAGTGTACAGATATCTCCCTGAGAGAGAGAGAGGGGACTGAGAGACACCAGTCAGTGTACAGATATCTCCCTGAGAGAGAGAGGGGACTGAGAGACACCAGTCAGTGTACAGATATCTCCCTGAGAGAGAGAGGGGACTCAGAGACACCAGTCAGTGTACAGATATCTCCCAGAGAGAGAGAGAGAGGGGACTGAGAGACACCAGTCAGTGTACAGATATCTCCCTGAAAGAGAGAGGGGACTGAGAGACACCAGTCAGTGTACAGATATCTCCCTGAGAGAGAGAGGGGACTCAGAGACACCAGTCAGTGTACAGATATCTCCCTGAGAGAGAGGGAGAGAGGGGACTGAGAGACACCAGTCAGTGTACAGATATCTCCCTGAGAGACAGACAGAGAGAGAGAGAGAGAGGACTGAGAGACACCAGTCAGTGTACAAATATCTCTCTGACAGAGAGAGAGGGGACTGAGAGACACCAGTCAGTGTACAGATATCTCCCTGAGAGAGAGAGAGAGGGGACTGAGAGACCCCAGTCAGTGTACAGATATCTCCCTGAGAGACAGACAGAGAGAGAGAGAGAGAGAGAGGACTGAGAGACACCAGTCAGTGTACAGATATCTCCCTGAGAGAGAGAGGGGACTGAGAGACGCCAGTCAGTGTACAGATATCTCCCTGAGAGAGAGAGAGGGGATTGAGAGACCCCAGTCAGTGTACAGATATCTCCCTGAGAGAGAGTGAGGGGACTGAGAGACCCCAGTCAGTGTACAGATATCTCCCTGAGAGAGAGGGGACTGAGAGACACCAGTCAGTGTACAGATATCTCCCTGAGCGAGAGGGGACTGAGAGACACCAGTCAGCGTACAGATATCTCCCTGAGAGAGAGAGGGGGGACTGAGAGACACCAGTCAGTGTACAGATATCTCCCAGAGTGAGAGGGGGGACTGAGAGACACCAGTCAGTGTACAGATATCTCCCTGAGTGAGAGAGAGGGGACTGAAAGACACCAGTCAGTGTACAGATATCTCCCTGAGAGAGAGAGGAGACTGAGACACCCCAGTCAGTGTACAGATATCTCCCTGAGAGAGAGAGAGGGGACTGAGAGACCCCAGTCAGTGTACAGATATCTCCCTGAGAGAGAGAGGGGACTGAGAGACCCCAGTCAGTGTACAGATATCTCCCTGAGAGAGAGAGGACTGAGAGACACCAGTCAGTGTACAGATATCTCCCTGAGAGAGAGAGAGGAGACTGAGAGACACCAGTCAGTGTACAGATATCTCCCTGAGAGAGAGAGAGGGTACTGAGAGACACCAGTCAGTGTACAGATATCTCCCTGAGAGAGAGGGGACTGAGAGACACCAGTCAGTGTACAGATATCTCCCTGAGAGAGAGGGGACTGAGAGACACCAGTCAGTGTACAGATATCTCCCTGAGAGAGAGAGGGGGGACTGAGAGACACCAGTCAGTGTACAGATATCTCCCTGAGAGAGAGAGGAGACTGAGAGACCCCAGTCAGTGTACAGATATCTCCCAGAGAGAGAGAGAGGGGACTGATAGACACCAGTCAGTGTACAGATATATCCCTGAGAGAGAGAGAGGGTACTGAGAGACACCAGTCAGTGTACAGATATCTCCCTGAGAGAGAGAGGGGACTGAGAGACACCAGTCAGTGTACAGATATCTCCCTGAGAGAGAGAGAGGGGACTGGGAGACACCAGTCAGTGTACAGATATCTCCCTGAGAGAGAGGGGACTCAGAGACACCAGTCAGTGTACAGATATCTCCCTGAGAGAGAGAGAGGGGACTGAGAGACACCAGTCAGTGTACAGATATCTCCCTGAGAGAGAGAGAGGGGACTGAGAGACACCAGTCAGTGTACAGATATCTCCCTGAGAGAGAGAGGGGACTGAGAGACACCAGTCAGTGTACAGATATCTCCCAGAGAGAAAGAGAGGGGACTGAGAGACACCAGTCAGTGTACAGATATCTCCCTGAGAGAGAGGGGACTGAGAGACACCAGTCAGTGTACAGATATCTCCCTGAGAGAGAGAGGGGACTGAGAGACACCAGTCAGTGTACAGATATCTCCCTGAGAGAGAGAGGGAACTCAGAGACACCAGTCAGTGTACAGATATCTCCCAGAGAGAGAGAGAGGGGACTGAGAGACACCAGTCAGTGTACAGATATCTCCCTGAGAGAGAGAGGGGACTGAGAGACACCAGTCAGTGTACAGATATCTCCCTGAGAGAGAGAGAGGGGCAACTGAGAGACATCAGTCAGTGTACAGATATCTCCATGAAAGAGAGAGAGAGAGGACTGAGAGACAGCAGTCAGTGTACAGATATCTCCCTGAGAGAGAGAGGGGACTGACAGACACCAGTCAGTGTACAGATATCTCCCTGAGAGAGAGGGGACTGAGAGACACCAGTCAGTGTACAGATATCTCCCTGAGAGAGAGAGGGGACTGAGAGACACCAGTCAGTGTACAGATATCTCCCTGAGAGAGAGGGGACTGAGAGACCACAGTCAGTGGACAGATATCTCCCTGAGAGAGAGGGGACAGAGAGACACCAGTCTGTGTACAGATATCTCGCTGAGAGAGAGAGGGGGGACTGAGAGACACCAGTCAGTGTACAGATATATCCCTGAGAGAGAGAGAGGGTACTGAGAGACACCAGTCAGTGTACAGATATCTCCCTGAGAGAGAGAGGGGACTGAGAGACACCAGTCAGTGTACAGATATCTCCCTGAGAGAGAGAGAGGGGACTGAGAGACACCAGTCAGTGTACAGATATCTCCCTGAGAGAGAGAGGGGACTGAGAGACACCAGTCAGTGTGCAGATATCTCCCTGAGAGAGAGAGGGGACTCAGAGACACCAGTCAGTGTACAGATATCTCCCTGAGAGAGAGGGAGAGAGGGGACTGAGAGACACCAGTCAGTGTACAGATATCTCGCTGAGAGACAGACAGAGAGAAAGAGAGAGAGGACTGAGAGACACCAGTCAGTGTACAAATATCTCTCTGACAGAGAGAGAGGGGACTGAGAGACACCAGTCAGTGTACAGATATCTCCCTGAGAGAGAGAGAGAGGGGACTGAGAGACCCCAGTCAGTGTACAGATATCTCCCTGAGAGACAGACAGAGAGAGAGAGAGAGAGGACTGAGAGACACCAGTCAGTGTACAGATATCTCCCTGAGAGAGAGAGGGGACTGAGAGACGCCAGTCAGTGTACAGATATCTCCCTGAGAGAGAGAGAGGGGATTGAGAGACCCCAGTCAGTGTACAGATATCTCCCTGAGAGAGAGTGAGGGGACTGAGAGACCCCAGTCAGTGTACAGATATCTCCCTGAGAGAGAGGGGACTGAGAGACACCAGTCAGTGTACAGATATCTCCCTGAGAGAGAGGGGACTGAGAGACACCAGTCAGTGTACAGATATCTCCCTGAGAGAGAGAGAGGGGATTGAGAGACACCAGTCAGTGTACAGATATCTCCCTGAGGGAGGGGGGACAGAGAGACACCAGTCAGTGTACAGATATCTCCCTGAGAGAGAGGGGACTGAGAGACACCAGTCAGTGTACAGATATCTCCCTGAGAGAGAGAGGGGGGACTGAGAGACACCAGTCAGTGTACAGATATCTCCCTGAGAGAGAGAGGAGACTGAGAGACCCCAGTCAGTGTACAGATATCTCCCTGAGAGAGGGAGAGGGGACTGAGAGACCCCAGTCAGTGTACAGATATCTCCCTGAGAGAGAGAGGGGACTGAGAGACCCCAGTCAGTGTACAGATATCTCCCTGAGAGAGGACTGAGAGACACCAGTCAGTGTACAGATATCTCCCTGAGAGAGAGAGAGGAGACTGAGAGACACCAGTCAGTGTACAGATATCTCCCTGAGAGAGAGAGAGGGTACTGAGAGACACCAGTCAGTGTACAGATATCTCCCTGAAAGAGAGAGAGAGAGGACTGAGAGACAGCAGTCAGTGTACAGATATCTCCCTGAGAGAGAGAGGGGACTGACAGACACCAGTCAGTGTACAGATATCTCCCTGAGAGAGAGAGGGGACTGAGAGACACCAGTCAGTGTACAGATATCTCCCTGAGAGAGAGGGGACTGAGAGACACCAGTCAGTGTACAGATATCTCCCTGAGGGAGGGGGGACAGAGAGACACCAGTCAGTGTACAGATATCTCCCTGAGAGAGAGGGGACTGAGAGACACCAGTCAGTGTACAGATATCTCCCTGAGAGAGAGGGGACTGAGAGACACCAGTCAGTGTACAGATATCTCCCTGAGAGAGAGAGGGGGGACTGAGAGACACCAGTCAGTGTACAGATATCTCCCTGAGAGAGAGAGGAGACTGAGAGACCCCAGTCAGTGTACAGATATCTCCCAGAGAGAGAGAGAGGGGACTGATAGACACCAGTCAGTGTACAGATATATCCCTGAGAGAGAGAGAGGGTACTGAGAGACACCAGTCAGTGTACAGATATCTCCCTGAGAGAGAGAGGGGACTGAGAGACACCAGTCAGTGTACAGATATCTCCCTGAGAGAGAGAGAGGGGACTGGGAGACACCAGTCAGTGTACAGATATCTCCCTGAGAGAGAGAGAGGGGACTGAGAGACACCAGTCAGTGTACAGATATCTCCCTGAGAGAGAGAGGGGACTGAGAGACACCAGTCAGTGTACAGATATCTCCCTGAGAGAGAGAGGGGACTCAGAGACACCAGTCAGTGTACAGATATCTCCCAGAGAGAGAGAGAGGGGACTGAGAGACACCAGTCAGTGTACAGATATCTCCCTGAGAGAGAGAGGGGACTGAGAGACACCAGTCAGTGTACAGATATCTCCCTGAGAGAGAGAGGGGACTCAGAGACACCAGTCAGTGTACAGATATCTCCCTGAGAGAGAGGGAGAGAGGGGACTGAGAGACACCAGTCAGTGTACAGATATCTCCCTGAGAGACAGACAGAGAGAGAGAGAGAGAGGACTGAGAGACACCAGTCAGTGTACAAATATCTCTCTGACAGAGAGAGAGGGGACAGAGAGACACCAGTCAGTGTACAGATATCTCCCTGAGAGAGAGGGGACTGAGAGACACCAGTCAGTGTACAGATATCTCCCTGAGAGAGAGAGGGGGGACTGAGAGACACCAGTCAGTGTACTGATATCTCCCAGAGAGAGAGAGAGGGGACTGATAGACACCAGTCAGTGTACAGATATATCCCTGAGAGAGAGAGAGGGTACTGAGAGACACCAGTCAGTGTACAGATATCTCCCTGAGAGAGAGAGGGGACTGAGAGACACCAGTCAGTGTACAGATATCTCCCTGAGAGAGAGAGAGGGGACTGAGAGACACCAGTCAGTGTACAGATATCTCCCTGAGAGAGAGAGAGAGGGGACTGAGAGACACCAGTCAGTGTACAGATATCTCCCTGAGAGAGAGAGGGGACTGAGAGACACCAGTCAGTGTACAGACATCTCCCTGAGAGAGAGAGGGGACTCAGAGAAACCAGTCAGTGTACAGATATCTCCCAGAGAGAGAGAGAGGGGACTGAGAGACACCAGTCAGTGTACAGATATCTCCCTGAGAGAGAGAGGGGACTGAGAGACACCAGTCAGTGTACAGATATCTCCCTGAGAGAGAGAGAGGGGACTCAGAGACACCAGTCAGTGTACAGATATCTCCCTGAGAGAGAGGGAGAGAGGGGACTGAGAGACACCAGTCAGTGTACAGATATCTCCCTGAGAGACAGACAGAGAGAGAGAGAGAGGACTGAGAGACACCAGTCAGTGTACAAATATCTCTCTGACAGAGCGAGAGGGGACTGAGAGACACCAGTCAGTGTACAGATATCTCCCTGAGAGAGAGAGAGAGGGGACTGAGAGACCCCAGTCAGTGTACAGATATCTCCCTGAGAGACAGACAGAGAGAGAGAGAGAGAGGACTGAGAGACACCAGTCAGTGTACAGATATCTCCCTGAGAGAGAGAGGGGACTGAGAGACGCCAGTCAGTGTACAGATATCTCCCTGAGAGAGAGAGAGGGGATTGAGAGACCCCAGTCAGTGTACAGATATCTCCCTGAGAGAGAGTGAGGGGACTGAGAGACCCCAGTCAGTGTACAGATATCTCCCTGAGAGAGAGGGGACTGAGAGACACCAGTCAGTGTACAGATATCTCCCTGAGAGCGAGGGGACTGAGAGACACCAGTCAGTGTACAGATATCTCCCTGAGAGAGAGAGAGGGGATTGAGAGACACCAGTCAGTGTACAGATATCTCCCTGAGGGAGGGGGGACAGAGAGACACCAGTCAGTGTACAGATATCTCCCTGAGAGAGAGAGGGGGGACTGAGAGACACCAGTCAGTGTACAGATATCTCCCTGAGAGAGAGGGGACTGAAAGACGCCAGGCAGTGTACAAATATCTCCCTGACAGAGAGAGAGGGGACTGAGAGACACCAGTCAGTGTACAGATATCTCCCTGAGAGAGAGAGGGGACAGAGAGACACCAGTCAGTGTACAGATATCTCCCTGAAAGTGAGAGAGAGAGGACTGAGAGACAGCAGTCAGTGTACAGATATCTCCCTGAGAGAGAGAGGGGACTGAGAGACACCAGTCAGTGTACAGATATCTCCCTGAGAGAGAGAGGGGACTGAGAGACACCAGTCAGTGTACAGATATCTCCCTGAGAGAGAGAGGGGACTGAGAGACACCAGTCAGTGTACAGATATCTCCCTGAGAGAGAGAGAGAGGGGATTGAGAGACACCAGTCAGTGTACACATATCTCCCTGAGAGAGAGAGGGGACTGAGAGACCACAGTCAGTGGACAGATATCTCCCTGAGAGAGAGGGGGGACTGAGAGACACCAGTCTGTGTACAGATATCTCCCTGAGAGAGAGAGAGAGAGAGGGGGGGACTGAGAGACACCAGTCAGTGTACAGATATCTTCCTGAGAGAGAGAGAGAGGGGCGACTGAGAGACACCAGTCAGTGTACAGATATCTCCCTGAAAGAGAGAGAGAGAGGACTGAGAGACAGCAGTCAGTGTACAGATATCTCCCTGAGAGAGAGAGGGGACTGACAGACACCAGTCAGTGTACAGATATCTCCCTGAGAGAGAGGGGACTGAGAGACACCAGTCAGTGTACACATATCTCCCTGAGAGAGAGAGGGGACTGAGAGACACCAGTCAGTGTACAGATATCTCCCTGAGAGAGAGGGGACTGAGAGACCCCAGTCAGTGGACAGATATCTCCCTGAGAGAGAGGGGACAGAGAGACACCAGTCTGTGTACAGATATCTCCCTGAGAGAGAGAGGGGGGACTGAGAGACATCAGTCAGTGTACAGATATCTCCCAGTGAGAGAGAGAGGGGACTGATAGACACCAGTCAGTGTACAGATATATCCCTGAGTGAGAGAGAGGGTACTGAGAGACACCAGTCAGTGTACAGATATCTCCCTGAGAGAGAGAGGGGACTGAGAGACACCAGTCAGTGTACAGATATCTCCCTGAGAGAGAGAGAGGGGACTGAGAGACACCAGTCAGTGTACAGATATCTCCCTGAGAGAGAGAGGGGACTGAGAGACACCAGTCAGTGTACAGATATCTCCCTGAGAGAGAGAGGGGACTCAGAGACACCAGTCAGTGTACAGATATCTCCCAGAGAGAGAGAGAGGGGACTGAAAGACACCAGTCAGTGTACAGATATCTCCCTGAGAGAGAGAGGGGACTCAGAGACACCAGTCAGTGTACAGATATCTCCCAGAGAAAAAGAGAGGGGACTGAGAGACACCAGTCAGTGTACAGATATCTCCCTGAGAGAGAGGGGACTGAAAGACGCCAGGCAGTGTACAAATATCTCCCTGACAGAGAGAGAGGGGACTGAGAGACACCAGTCAGTGTACAGATATCTCCCTGAGAGAGAGGGGACTGAGAGACACCAGTCAGTGTACAGATATCTCCCTGAAAGAGAGAGAGAGAGGACTGAGAGACAGCAGTCAGTGTACAGATATCTCCCTGAGAGAGAGAGGGGACTGACAGACACCAGTCAGTGTACAGATATCTCCCTGAGAGAGAGAGGGGACTGAGAGACACCAGTCAGTGTACAGATATCTCTCTGACAGAGAGAGGGGACTCAGAGACACCAGTCAGTGTACAGATATCTCCCAGAGAGAAAGAGAGGTGTTTGAGAGACACCAGTCAGTGTACAGATATCTCCCTGAGAGAGAGGGGACTGAGAGACACCAGTCAGTGTACAGATATCTCCCTGAGAGAGAGAGGGGACTGAGAGACACCAGTCAGTGTACAGATATCTCCCTGAGAGAGAGAGGGAACTCAGAGACACCAGTCAGTGTACAGATATCTCCCAGAGAGAGAGAGAGGGGACTGAGAGACACCAGTCAGTGTACAGATATCTCCCTGAGAGAGAGAGGGGACTGAGAGACACCAGTCAGTGTACAGATATCTCCCTGAGAGAGAGAGAGGGGCGACTGAGAGACATCAGTCAGTGTACAGATATCTCCCTGAAAGAGAGAGAGAGAGGACTGAGAGACAGCAGTCAGTGTACAGATATCTCCCTGAGAGAGAGAGGGGACTGACAGACACCAGTCAGTGTACAGATATCTCCCTGAGAGAGAGAGGACTGAGAGACACCAGTCAGTGTACAGATATCTCCCTGAGAGAGAGAGGGGACTGAGAGACACCAGTCAGTGTACAGATATCTCCCTGAGAGAGAGGGGACTGAGAGATACCAGTCAGTGTACAGATATCTCCCTGAGACAGAGGGGACTGAGAGACCACAGTCAGTGGACAGATATCTCCCTGAGAGAGAGGGGACAGAGAGACACCAGTCTGTGTATAGATATCTCCCTGAGAGAGAGAGGGGGGACTGAGAGACACCAGTCAGTGTACAGATATCTCCCAGAGAGAGAGAGAGAGGGGACTGATAGACACCAGTCAGTGTACAGATATATCCCTGAGAGAGAGAGAGGGTACTGAGAGACACCAGTCAGTGTACAGATTTCTCCCTGAGAGAGAGAGGGGACTGAGAGACACCAGTCAGTGTACAGATATCTCCCTGAGAGAGAGAGGGGACTGAGAGACACCAGTCAGTGTACAGATATCTCCCTGAGAGAGAGAGAGGGGACTGAGAGACACCAGTCAGTGTACAGATATCTCCCTGAGAGAGAGAGGGGACTGAGAGACACCAGTCAGTGTACAGATATCTCCCTGAGAGAGAGAGGGGACTCAGAGACACCAGTCAGTGTACAGATATCTCCCAGAGAGAGAGAGAGGGGACTGAGAGACACCAGTCAGTGTACAGATATCTCCCTGAGAGAGAGAGGGGACTGAGAGACACCAGTCAGTGTACAGATATCTCCCTGAGAGAGAGAGGGGACTCAGAGACACCAGTCAGTGTACAGATATCTCCCTGAGAGAGAGGGAGAGAGGGGACTGACAGACACCAGTCAGTGTACAGATATCTCCCTGAGAGAGAGGGGGGAACTGAGAGACACCAGTCAGTGTACAGATATCTCCCTGAGAGACAGACAGAGAGAGAGAGAGAGAGAGAGGACTGAGAGACACCAGTCAGTGTACAAATATCTCTCTGACATAGAGAGAGGGGACTGAGAGACACCAGTCAGTGTACAGATATCTCCCTGAGAGAGAGAGAGAGAGGGGACTGAGAGACCCCAGTCAGTGTACAGATATCTCCCTGAGAGAGAGGGGGGACTGAGAGACCCCAGTCAGTGTACAGATATCTCCCTGAGAGACAGACAGAGAGAGAGAGAGAGAGAGAGGACTGAGAGACACCAGTCAGTGTACAGATATCTCCCTGAGAGAGAGAGGGGACTGAGAGATGCCAGTCAGTGTACAGATATCTCCCTGAGAGAGAGAGAGAGAGAGAGGACTGAGAGACCCCAGTCAGTGTACAGATATCTCCCTGAGAGACAGACAGAGAGAGAGAGAGAGAGGACTGAGAGACACCAGTCAGTGTACAGATATCTCCCTGAGAGAGAGAGAGGGGATTGAGAGACACCAGTCAGTGTACACATATCTCCCTGAGAGAGAGAGGGGAATGAGAGACACCAGTCAGTGTTCAGATATCTCCCTGAGAGAGAGGGGGGACTGAGAGACACCAGTCAGTGTACACATATCTCCTTGAGAGAGAGGGGGACTGAGAGACACCAGTCAGTGTACAGATATCTCCCTGAGAGAGAGGGGACTGAGAGACACCAGTCAGTGTACAGATATCTCCCTGAGAGAGAGAGAGGGGATTGAGAGACACCAGTCAGTGTACAGATATCTCCCTGAGGGAGGGGGGACAGAGAGACACCAGTCAGTGTACAGATATCTCCCTGAGAGAGAGGGGACTGAGAGACACCAGTCAGTGTACAAATATCTCCCTGAGAGAGAGGGGACTGAAAGACGCCAGGCAGTGTACAAATATCTCCCTGAGAGACAGACAGAGAGAGAGAGAGAGAGGACTGAGAGACACCAGTCAGTGTACAAATATCTCTCTGACAGAGAGAGAGGGGACAGAGAGACACCAGTCAGTGTACAGATATCTCCCTGAGAGAGAGGGGACTGAGAGACACCAGTCAGTGTACAGATATCTCCCTGAGAGAGAGAGGGGGGACTGAGAGACACCAGTCAATGTACAGATATCTCCCAGAGAGAGAGAGAGGGGACTGATAGACACCAGTCAGTGTACAGATATATCCCTGAGAGAGAGAGAGGGTACTGAGAGACACCAGTCAGTGTACAGATATCTCCCTGAGAGAGAGAGGGGACTGAGAGACACCAGTCAGTGTACAGATATCTCCCTGAGAGAGAGAGAGGGGACTGAGAGACACCAGTCAGTGTACAGATATCTCCCTGAGAGAGAGAGAGAGGGGACTGAGAGACACCAGTCAGTGTACAGATATCTCCCTGAGAGAGAGAGGGGACTGAGAGACACCAGTCAGTGTACAGACATCTCCCTGAGAGAGAGAGGGGACTCAGAGAAACCAGTCAGTGTACAGATATCTCCCAGAGAGAGAGAGAGGGGACTGAGAGACACCAGTCAGTGTACAGATATCTCCCTGAGAGAGAGAGGGGACTGAGAGACACCAGTCAGTGTACAGATATCTCCCTGAGAGAGAGAGAGGGGACTCAGAGACACCAGTCAGTGTACAGATATCTCCCTGAGAGAGAGGGAGAGAGGGGACTGAGAGACACCAGTCAGTGTACAGATATCTCCCTGAGAGACAGACAGAGAGAGAGAGAGAGGACTGAGAGACACCAGTCAGTGTACAAATATCTCTCTGACAGAGCGAGAGGGGACTGAGAGACACCAGTCAGTGTACAGATATCTCCCTGAGAGAGAGAGAGAGGGGACT
Organism: Chiloscyllium punctatum; assembly: GCF_047496795.1. Lineage (NCBI taxonomy): Eukaryota > Metazoa > Chordata > Chondrichthyes > Orectolobiformes > Hemiscylliidae > Chiloscyllium > Chiloscyllium punctatum. Next base: position 11,400,922 of record NC_092766.1, read on the forward strand.
GAGAGACCCCAGTCAGTGTACAGATATCTCCCTGAGAGACAGACAGAGAGAGAGAGAGAGAGGACTGAGAGACACCAGTCAGTGTACAGATATCTCCCTGAGAGAGAGAGGGGACTGAGAGACGCCAGTCAGTGTACAGATATCTCCCTGAGAGAGAGAGAGGGGATTGAGAGACCCCAGTCAGTGTACAGATATCTCCCTGAGAGAGAGTGAGGGGACTGAGAGACCCCAGTCAGTGTACAGATATCTCCCTGAGAGAGAGGGGACTGAGAGACACCAGTCAGTGTACAGATATCTCCCTGAGAGCGAGGGGACTGAGAGACACCAGTCAGTGTACAGATATCTCCCTGAGAGAGAGAGAGGGGATTGAGAGACACCAGTCAGTGTACAGATATCTCCCTGAGGGAGGGGGGACAGAGAGACACCAGTCAGTGTACAGATATCTCCCTGAGAGAGAGAGGGGGGACTGAGAGACACCAGTCAGTGTACAGATATCTCCCTGAGAGAGAGGGGACTGAAAGACGCCAGGCAGTGTACAAATATCTCCCTGACAGAGAGAGAGGGGACTGAGAGACACCAGTCAGTGTACAGATATCTCCCTGAGAGAGAGAGGGGACAGAGAGACACCAGTCAGTGTACAGATATCTCCCTGAAAGTGAGAGAGAGAGGACTGAGAGACAGCAGTCAGTGTACAGATATCTCCCTGAGAGAGAGAGGGGACTGAGAGACACCAGTCAGTGTACAGATATCTCCCTGAGAGAGAGAGGGGACTGAGAGACACCAGTCAGTGTACAGATATCTCCCTGAGAGAGAGAGGGGACTGAGAGACACCAGTCAGTGTACAGATATCTCCCTGAGAGAGAGAGAGAGGGGATTGAGAGACACCAGTCAGTGTACACATATCTCCCTGAGAGAGAGAGGGGACTGAGAGACCACAGTCAGTGGACAGATATCTCCCTGAGAGAGAGGGGGGACTGAGAGACACCAGTCTGTGTACAGATATCTCCCTGAGAGAGAGAGAGAGAGAGGGGGGGACTGAGAGACACCAGTCAGTGTACAGATATCTTCCTGAGAGAGAGAGAGAGGGGCGACTGAGAGACACCAGTCAGTGTACAGATATCTCCCTGAAAGAGAGAGAGAGAGGACTGAGAGACAGCAGTCAGTGTACAGATATCTCCCTGAGAGAGAGAGGGGACTGACAGACACCAGTCAGTGTACAGATATCTCCCTGAGAGAGAGGGGACTGAGAGACACCAGTCAGTGTACACATATCTCCCTGAGAGAGAGAGGGGACTGAGAGACACCAGTCAGTGTACAGATATCTCCCTGAGAGAGAGGGGACTGAGAGACCCCAGTCAGTGGACAGATATCTCCCTGAGAGAGAGGGGACAGAGAGACACCAGTCTGTGTACAGATATCTCCCTGAGAGAGAGAGGGGGGACTGAGAGACATCAGTCAGTGTACAGATATCTCCCAGTGAGAGAGAGAGGGGACTGATAGACACCAGTCAGTGTACAGATATATCCCTGAGTGAGAGAGAGGGTACTGAGAGACACCAGTCAGTGTACAGATATCTCCCTGAGAGAGAGAGGGGACTGAGAGACACCAGTCAGTGTACAGATATCTCCCTGAGAGAGAGAGAGGGGACTGAGAGACACCAGTCAGTGTACAGATATCTCCCTGAGAGAGAGAGGGGACTGAGAGACACCAGTCAGTGTACAGATATCTCCCTGAGAGAGAGAGGGGACTCAGAGACACCAGTCAGTGTACAGATATCTCCCAGAGAGAGAGAGAGGGGACTGAAAGACACCAGTCAGTGTACAGATATCTCCCTGAGAGAGAGAGGGGACTCAGAGACACCAGTCAGTGTACAGATATCTCCCAGAGAAAAAGAGAGGGGACTGAGAGACACCAGTCAGTGTACAGATATCTCCCTGAGAGAGAGGGGACTGAAAGACGCCAGGCAGTGTACAAATATCTCCCTGACAGAGAGAGAGGGGACTGAGAGACACCAGTCAGTGTACAGATATCTCCCTGAGAGAGAGGGGACTGAGAGACACCAGTCAGTGTACAGATATCTCCCTGAAAGAGAGAGAGAGAGGACTGAGAGACAGCAGTCAGTGTACAGATATCTCCCTGAGAGAGAGAGGGGACTGACAGACACCAGTCAGTGTACAGATATCTCCCTGAGAGAGAGAGGGGACTGAGAGACACAAGTCAGTGTACAGATATCTCTCTGAGAGAGAGAGGGGACTCAGAGACACCAGTCAGTGTACAGATATCTCCCAGAGAGAAAGAGAGGTGTTTGAGAGACACCAGTCAGTGTACAGATATCTCCCTGAGAGAGAGGGGACTGAGAGACACCAGTCAGTGTACAGATATCTCCCTGAGAGAGAGAGGGGACTGAGAGACACCAGTCAGTGTACAGATATCTCCCTGAGAGAGAGAGGGAACTCAGAGACACCAGTCAGTGTACAGATATCTCCCAGAGAGAGAGAGAGGGGACTGAGAGACACCAGTCAGTGTACAGATATCTCCCTGAGAGAGAGAGGGGACTGAGAGACACCAGTCAGTGTACAGATATCTCCCTGAGAGAGAGAGAGGGGCGACTGAGAGACATCAGTCAGTGTACAGATATCTCCCTGAAAGAGAGAGAGAGAGGACTGAGAGACAGCAGTCAGTGTACAGATATCTCCCTGAGAGAGAGAGGGGACTGACAGACACCAGTCAGTGTACAGATATCTCCCTGAGAGAGAGAGGACTGAGAGACACCAGTCAGTGTACAGATATCTCCCTGAGAGAGAGAGGGGACTGAGAGACACCAGTCAGTGTACAGATATCTCCCTGAGAGAGAGGGGACTGAGAGATACCAGTCAGTGTACAGATATCTCCCTGAGACAGAGGGGACTGAGAGACCACAGTCAGTGGACAGATATCTCCCTGAGAGAGAGGGGACAGAGAGACACCAGTCTGTGTATAGATATCTCCCTGAGAGAGAGAGGGGGGACTGAGAGACACCAGTCAGTGTACAGATATCTCCCAGAGAGAGAGAGAGAGGGGACTGATAGACACCAGTCAGTGTACAGATATATCCCTGAGAGAGAGAGAGGGTACTGAGAGACACCAGTCAGTGTACAGATTTCTCCCTGAGAGAGAGAGGGGACTGAGAGACACCAGTCAGTGTACAGATATCTCCCTGAGAGAGAGAGGGGACTGAGAGACACCAGTCAGTGTACAGATATCTCCCTGAGAGAGAGAGAGGGGACTGAGAGACACCAGTCAGTGTACAGATATCTCCCTGAGAGAGAGAGGGGACTGAGAGACACCAGTCAGTGTACAGATATCTCCCTGAGAGAGAGAGGGGACTCAGAGACACCAGTCAGTGTACAGATATCTCCCAGAGAGAGAGAGAGGGGACTGAGAGACACCAGTCAGTGTACAGATATCTCCCTGAGAGAGAGAGGGGACTGAGAGACACCAGTCAGTGTACAGATATCTCCCTGAGAGAGAGAGGGGACTCAGAGACACCAGTCAGTGTACAGATATCTCCCTGAGAGAGAGGGAGAGAGGGGACTGACAGACACCAGTCAGTGTACAGATATCTCCCTGAGAGAGAGGGGGGAACTGAGAGACACCAGTCAGTGTACAGATATCTCCCTGAGAGACAGACAGAGAGAGAGAGAGAGAGAGAGGACTGAGAGACACCAGTCAGTGTACAAATATCTCTCTGACATAGAGAGAGGGGACTGAGAGACACCAGTCAGTGTACAGATATCTCGCTGAGAGAGAGAGAGAGAGGGGACTGAGAGACCCCAGTCAGTGTACAGATATCTCCCTGAGAGAGAGGGGGGACTGAGAGACCCCAGTCAGTGTACAGATATCTCCCTGAGAGACAGACAGAGAGAGAGAGAGAGAGAGAGGACTGAGAGACACCAGTCAGTGTACAGATATCTCCCTGAGAGAGAGAGGGGACTGAGAGATGCCAGTCAGTGTACAGATATCTCCCTGAGAGAGAGAGAGAGAGAGAGGACTGAGAGACCCCAGTCAGTGTACAGATATCTCCCTGAGAGACAGACAGAGAGAGAGAGAGAGAGGACTGAGAGACACCAGTCAGTGTACAGATATCTCCCTGAGAGAGAGAGAGGGGATTGAGAGACACCAGTCAGTGTACACATATCTCCCTGAGAGAGAGAGGGGAATGAGAGACACCAGTCAGTGTTCAGATATCTCCCTGAGAGAGAGGGGGGACTGAGAGACACCAGTCAGTGTACACATATCTCCTTGAGAGAGAGGGGGACTGAGAGACACCAGTCAGTGTACAGATATCTCCCTGAGAGAGAGGGGACTGAGAGACACCAGTCAGTGTACAGATATCTCCCTGAGAGAGAGAGAGGGGATTGAGAGACACCAGTCAGTGTACAGATATCTCCCTGAGGGAGGGGGGACAGAGAGACACCAGTCAGTGTACAGATATCTCCCTGAGAGAGAGGGGACTGAGAGACACCAGTCAGTGTACAAATATCTCCCTGAGAGAGAGGGGACTGAAAGACGCCAGGCAGTGTACAAATATCTCCCTGACAGAGAGAGAGGGGACTGAGAGACACCAGTCAGTGTACAGATATCTCCCTGAAAGAGAGAGAGAGAGGACTGAGAGACAGCAGTCAGTGTACAGATATCTCCCTGAGAGAGAGAGGGGACTGACAGACACCAGTGAGTGTACAGATATCTCCCTGAGAGAGAGAGGGGACTGAGAGACACCAGTCAGTGTACAGATATCTCCCTGAGAGAGAGAGAGGGGACTGAGAGACACAAGTCAGTGTACAGATATCTCCCTGAGAGAGAGAGAGAGGGGATTGAGAGACACCAGTCAGTGTACACATATCTCCCTGAGAGAGAGAGGGGACTGAGAGACCACAGTCAGTGGACAGATATCTCCCTGAGAGAGAGGGGACAGAGAGACACCAGTCTGTGTACAGATATCTTCCTGAGAGAGAGGGAGGGGCGACTGAGAGACACCAGTCAGTGTACAGATATCTCCCTGAGAGAGAGAGGGGACAGAGAGACACCAGTCAGTGTACAGATATCTCCCTGAGAGAGAGAGAGGGGACTGAGAGACACCAGTCAGTGTACAGATATCTCCCTGAGAGAGAGAGAGGGGACTGAGAGACACCAGTCAGTGTACAGATATCTCCCTGAGAGAGAGAGGGGACTGAGAGACACCAGTCAGTGTACAGATATCTCCCTGAGAGAGAGAGGGGACTCAGAGACACCAGTCAGTGTACAGATATCTCCCAGAGAGAGAGAGAGGGGACTGAGAGACACTAGTCAGTGTACAGATATCTCCCTGAGAGAGAGAGGGGACTGAGAGACACCAGTCAGTGTACAGATATCTCCCTGAGAGAGAGAGGGGACTCAGAGACACCAGTCAGTGTACAGATATCCCCCTGAGAGAGAGGGAGAGAGGGGACTGAGAGACACCAGTCAGTGTACAGATATCTCCCTGAGAGAGAGGGAGAGAGGGGACTGACAGACACCAGTCAGTGTACAGATATCTCCCTGAGAGAGAGAGAGGGGACTGAGAGACACCAGTCAGTGTACAGATATCTCCCTGAGAGAGAGGGAGAGAGGGGACTGACAGACACCAGTCAGTGTACAGATATCTCCCTGAGAGAGAGAGAGGGGACTGAGAGACACCAGTCAGTGTACAGATATCTCCCTGAGAGAGAGAGAGGGGACTGAGAGACACCAGTCAGTGTACAGATATCTCCCTGAGAGAGAGGGGGGAACTGAGAGACACCAGTCAGTGTACAGATATCTCCCTGAGAGACAGACAGAGAGAGAGAGAGAGAGAGGACTGAGAGACACCAGTCAGTGTACAAATATCTCTCTGACATAGAGAGAGGGGACTGAGAGACACCAGTCAGTGTACAGATATCTCCCTGAGAGAGAGAGAGAGGGGACTGAGAGACCCCAGTCAGTGTACAGATATCTCCCTGAGAGAGAGGGGGGACTGAGAGACCCCAGTCAGTGTACAGATATCTCCCTGAGAGACAGACAGAGAGAGAGAGAGAGAGGACTGAGAGACACCAGTCAGTGTACAGATATCTCCCTGAGAGAGAGAGGGGACTGAGAGACGCCAGTCAGTGTACAGATATCTCCCTGAGAGACAGAGAGAGAGAGAGAGAGAGAGGACTGAGAGACCCCAGTCAGTGTACAGATATCTCCCTGAGAGACAGACAGAGAGAGAGAGAGAGAGGACTGAGAGACACCAGTCAGTGTACAGATATCTCCCTGAGAGAGAGAGAGGGGATTGAGAGACACCAGTCAGTGTACACATATCTCCCTGAGAGAGAGAGGGGACTGAGAGACACCAGTCAGTGTTCAGATATCTCCCTGAGAGAGAGGGGGGACTGAGAGACACCAGTCAGTGTACACATATCTCCTTGAGAGAGAGGGGGACTGAGAGACACCAGTCAGTGTACAGATATCTCCCTGAGAGAGAGGGGACTGAGAGACACCAGTCAGTGTACAGATATCTCCCTGAGAGAGAGAGAGGGGATTGAGAGACACCAGTCAGTGTACAGATATCTCCCTGAGGGAGGGGGGACAGAGAGACACCAGTCAGTGTACAGATATCTCCCTGAGAGAGAGGGGACTGAGAGACACCAGTCAGTGTACAAATATCTCCCTGAGAGAGAGGGGACTGAAAGACGCCAGGCAGTGTACAAATATCTCCCTGACAGAGAGAGAGGGGACTGAGAGACACCAGTCAGTGTACAGATATCTCCCTGAGAGAGAGGGGACTGAGAGACACCAGTCAGTGTACAGATATCTCCCTGAAAGAGAGAGAGAGAGGACTGAGAGACAGCAGTCAGTGTACAGATATCTCCCTGAGAGAGAGAGGGGACTGACAGACACCAGTGAGTGTACAGATATCTCCCTGAGAGAGAGAGGGGACTGAGAGACACCAGTCAGTGTACAGATATCTCCCTGAGAGAGAGAGAGGGGACTGAGAGACACCAGTCAGTGTACAGATATCTCCCTGAGAGAGAGAGAGAGGGGATTGAGAGACACCAGTCAGTGTACAGATATCTCCCTGAGAGAGAGAGAGAGGACTGAGAGACACCAGTCAGTGTACAGATATCTCCCTGAGAGAGAGAGAGAGAGGACTGAGAGACAGCAGTCAGTGTACAGATATCTCCCTGAGAGAGAGAGAGGGGACTGACAGACACCAGTCAGTGCACAGATATCTCCCTGAGAGAGAGGGGACTGAGAGACACCAGTCAGTGTACAGATATCTCCCTGAGAGAGAGAGAGGGGACTGAGAGACACCAGTCAGTGTACAGATATCTCCCTGAGAGAGAGAGAGGGGACTGAGAGACACCAGTCAGTGTACAGATATCTCCCTGAGAGAGAGAGGGGACTGAGAGACACCAGTCAGTGTACAGATATCTCCCTGAGAGAGAGAGGGGACTGAGAGACACCAGTCAGTGTACAGATATCTCCCAGAGAGAGAGAGAGGGTACTGAGAGACACCAGTCATTGTACAGATATCTCCCTGAGAGAGAGAGGGGACTGAGAGACACCAGTCAGTGTACAGATATCTCCCTGAGAGAGGGAGGGGACTCAGAGACACCAGTCAGTGTACAGATATCTCCCTGAGAGAGAGGGAGAGAGGGGACTGAGAGACACCAGTCAGTGTACAGATATCTCCCTGAGAGAGAGGGGGGAACTGAGAGACACCAGTCAGTGTACAGATATCTCCCTGAGAGACAGACAGAGAGAGAGAGAGAGAGGACTGAGAGACACCAGTCAGTGTACAAATATCTCTCTGACATAGAGAGAGGGGACTGAGAGACACCAGTCAGTGTACAGATATCTCCCTGAGAGAGAAAGAGGGGACTGAGAGACCCCAGTCAGTGTACAGATATCTCCTTGAGAGAGAGGGGGGACTGAGAGACCCCAGTCAGTGTACAGATATCTCCCTGAGAGACAGACAGAGAGAGAGAGAGAGAGGACTGAGAGACACCAGTCAGTGTACAGATATCTCCCTGAGAGAGAGAGGGGACTGAGAGACGCCAGTCAGTGTACAGATATCTCCCTGAGAGAGAGAGAGGGGACTGAGAGACACCAGTCAGTGTACAGATATCTCCCTGAGAGAGAGAGAGGGGATTGAGAGACACCAGTCAGTGTACACATATCTCCCTGAGAGAGAGAGGGGACTGAGAGACACCAGTCAGTGTTCAGATATCTCCCTGAGAGAGAGGGGGGACTGAGAGACACCAGTCAGTGTACAGATATCTCCTTGAGAGAGAGGGGGGACAGAGAGACACCAGTCAGTGTACAGATATCTCCCTGAGAGAGAGGGGACTGAGAGACACCAGTCAGTGTACAAATATCTCCCTGAGAGAGAGGGGACTGAAAGACGCCAGGCAGTGTACAAATATCTCCCTGACAGAGAGAGAGGGGACTGAGAGACACCAGTCAGTGTACAGATATCTCCCTGAGAGAGAGGGGACTGAGAGACACCAGTCAGTGTACAGATATCTCCCTGAAAGAGAGAGAGAGAGGACTGAGAGACAGCAGTCAGTGTACAGATATCTCCCTGAGAGAGAGAGGGGACTGACAGACACCAGTCAGTGTACAGATATCTCCCTGAGAGAGAGAGGGGACTGAGAGACACCAGTCAGTGTACAGATATCTACCTGAGAGAGGGAGAGGGGACTGAGAGACACCAGTCAGTGTACAGATATCTCCCTGAGAGAGAGAGAGGGGGGATTGAGAGACACCAGTCAGTGTACAGATATCTCCCTGAGAGAGAGAGAGGGGGGATTGAGAGACACCAGTCAGTGTACACATATCTCCCTGAGAGAGAGAGGGGATTGAGAGACCACAGTCAGTGGACAGATATCTCCCTGAGAGAGAGGGGACTGAGAGACACCAGTCTGTGTACAGATATCTTCCTGAGAGAGAGAGAGGGGCGACTGAGAGACACCAGTCAGTGTACAGATATCTCCCTGAGAGAGAGAGAGAGGACTGAGAGACACTAGTCAGTGTACAGATATCTCCCTGAGAGAGAGAGAGAGAGGACTGAGAGACACCAGTCAGTGTACAGATATCTCCCTGAGAGAGAGAGGGGACTGACAGACACCAGTCAGTGCACAGATATCTCCCTGAGAGAGAGGGGACTGAGAGACACCAGTCAGTGTACAGATATCTCCCTGAGAGAGAGAGGGGACTGAGAGACACCAGTCAGTGTACAGATATCTCCCTGAGAGAGAGGGGACTGACAGACCCCAGTCAGTGGACAGATATCTCCCTGAGAGAGAGGGGACAGAGAGACACCAGTCTGTGTACAGATATCTCCCTGAGAGAGAGAGGGGGGACTGAGAGACACCAGTCAGTGTACAGATATCTCCCTGAGAGAGAGAGAGGGGACTGATAGACACCAGTCAGTGTACAGATATATCCCTGAGAGAGAGAGAGGGTACTGAGAGACACCAGTCAGTGGACAGATATCTCCCTGAGAGAGAGGGGACTGAGAGACACCAGTCAGTGTTCAGATATCTCCCTGAGAGAGAGGGGGGACTGAGAGACACCAGTCAGTGTACAGATATCTCCTTGAGAGAGAGGGGGGACAGAGAGACACCAGTCAGTGTACAGATATCTCCCTGAGAGAGAGGGGACTGAGAGACACCAGTCAGTGTACAAATATCTCCCTGAGAGAGAGGGGACTGAAAGACGCCAGGCAGTGTACAAATATCTCCCTGACAGAGAGAGAGGGGACTGAGAGACACCAGTCAGTGTACAGATATCTCCCTGAGAGAGAGGGGACTGAGAGACACCAGTCAGTGTACAGATATCTCCCTGAAAGAGAGAGAGAGAGGACTGAGAGACAGCAGTCAGTGTACAGATATCTCCCTGAGAGAGAGAGGGGACTGACAGACACCAGTCAGTGTACAGATATCTCCCTGAGAGAGAGAGGGGACTGAGAGACACCAGTCAGTGTACAGATATCTCCCTGAGAGAGAGAGAGGGGACTGAGAGACACCAGTCAGTGTACAGATATCTCCCTGAGAGAGAGAGAGAGGGGACTGAGAGACCCCAGTCAGTGTACAGATATCTCCCTGAGAGAGAGGGGGGACTGAGAGACCCCAGTCAGTGTACAGATATCTCCCTGAGAGACAGACAGAGAGAGAGAGAGAGAGGACTGAGAGACACCAGTCAGTGTACAGATATCTCCCTGAGAGAGAGAGGGGACTGAGAGACACCAGTCAGTGTACAGATATCTCCCTGAGAGAGAGGGGACTGAGAGACACCAGTCAGTGTACAGATATCTCCCTGAAAGAGAGAGAGAGAGGACTGAGAGACAGCAGTCAGTGTACAGATATCTCCCTGAGAGAGAGAGGGGACTGACAGACACCAGTCAGTGTACAGATATCTCCCTGAGAGAGAGAGGGGACTGAGAGACACCAGTCAGTGTACAGATATCTCTCTGAGAGAGAGAGGGGACTCAGAGACACCAGTCAGTGTACAGATATCTCCCAGAGAGAAAGAGAGGGGATTGAGAGACACCAGTCAGTGTACAGATATCTCCCTGAGAGAGAGGGGACTGAGAGACACCAGTCAGTGTACAGATATCTCCCTGAGAGAGAGAGGGGACTGAGAGACACCAGTCAGTGTACAGATATCTCCCTGAGAGAGAGAGGGAACTCAGAGACACCAGTCAGTGTACAGATATCTCCCAGAGAGAGAGAGAGGGGACTGAGAGACACCAGTCAGTGTACAGATATCTCCCTGAGAGAGAGAGGGGACTGAGAGACACCAGTCAGTGTACAGATATCTCCCTGAGAGAGAGAGAGGGGCGACTGAGAGACATCAGTCAGTGTACAGATATCTCCCTGAAAGAGAGAGAGAGAGGACTGAGAGACAGCAGTCAGTGTACAGATATCTCCCTGAGAGAGAGAGGGGACTGACAGACACCAGTCAGTGTACAGATATCTCCCTGAGAGAGAGGGGACTGAGAGACACCAGTCAGTGTACAGATATCTCCCTGAGAGAGAGAGGGGACTGAGAGACACCAGTCAGTGTACAGATATCTCCCTGAGACAGAGGGGACTGAGAGACCACAGTCAGTGGACAGATATCTCCCTGAGAGAGAGGGGACAGAGAGACACCAGTCTGTGTATAGATATCTCCCTGAGAGAGAGAGGGGGGACTGAGAGACACCAGTCAGTGTACAGATATCTCCCAGAGAGAGAGAGAGAGGGGACTGATAGACACCAGTCAGTGTACAGATATATCCCTGAGAGAGAGAGAGGCTACTGAGAGACACCAGTCAGTGTACAGATATCTCCCTGAGAGAGAGAGGGTACTGAGAGACACCAGTCAGTGTACAGATATCTCCCTGAGAGAGAGAGGGGACTGAGAGACACCAGTCAGTGTACAGATATCTCCCTGAGAGAGAGAGAGGGGACTGAGAGACACCAGTCAGTGTACAGATATCTCCCTGAGAGAGAGAGGGGACTGAGAGACACCAGTCAGTGTACAGATATCTCCCTGAGAGAGAGAGGGGACTCAGAGACACCAGTCAGTGTACAGATATCTCCCAGAGAGAGAGAGAGGGGACTGAGAGACACCAGTCAGTGTACAGATATCTCCCTGAGAGAGAGAGGGGACTGAGAGACACCAGTCAGAGTACAGATATCTCCCTGAGAGAGAGAGGGGACTCAGAGACACCAGTCAGTGTACAGATATCTCCCTGAGAGAGAGGGAGAGAGGGGACTGACAGACACCAGTCAGTGTACAGATATCTCCCTGAGAGAGAGGGGGGAACTGAGAGACACCAGTCAGTGTACAGATATCTCCCTGAGAGACAGACAGAGAGAGAGAGAGAGAGAGAGAGGACTGAGAGACACCAGTCAGTGTACAAATATCTCTCTGACATAGAGAGAGGGGACTGAGAGACACCAGTCAGTGTACAGATATCTCCCTGAGAGAGAGAGAGAGGGGACTGAGAGACCCCAGTCAGTGTACAGATATCTCCCTGAGAGAGAGGGGGGACTGAGAGACCCCAGTCAGTGTACAGATATCTCCCTGAGAGACAGACAGAGAGAGAGAGAGAGAGAGAGAGGACTGAGAGACACCAGTCAGTGTACAGATATCTCCCTGAGAGAGAGAGGGGACTGAGAGATGCCAGTCAGTGTACAGATATCTCCCTGAGAGAGAGAGAGAGAGAGAGGACTGAGAGACCCCAGTCAGTGTACAGATATCTCCCTGAGAGACAGACAGAGAGAGAGAGAGAGAGGACTGAGAGACACCAGTCAGTGTACAGATATCTCCCTGAGAGAGAGAGAGGGGATTGAGAGACACCAGTCAGTGTACACATATCTCCCTGAGAGAGAGAGGGGAATGAGAGACACCAGTCAGTGTTCAGATATCTCCCTGAGAGAGAGGGGGGACTGAGAGACACCAGTCAGTGTACAGATATCTCCTTGAGAGAGAGGGGGACTGAGAGACACCAGTCAGTGTACAGATATCTCCCTGAGAGAGAGGGGACTGAGAGACACCAGTCAGTGTACAGATATCTCCCTGAGAGAGAGAGAGGGGATTGAGAGACACCAGTCAGTGTACAGATATCTCCCTGAGGGAGGGGGGACAGAGAGACACCAGTCAGTGTACAGATATCTCCCTGAGAGAGAGGGGACTGAGAGACACCAGTCAGTGTACAGATATCTCCCTGAGAGAGAGAGAGGGGATTGAGAGACACCAGTCAGTGTACAGATATCTCCTTGAGAGAGAGGGGGGACAGAGAGACACCAGTCAGTGTACAGATATCTCCCTGAGAGAGAGGGGACTGAGAGACACCAGTCAGTGTACAAATATCTCCCTGAGAGAGAGGGGACTGAAAGACGCCAGGCAGTGTACAAATATCTCCCTGACAGAGAGAGAGGGGACTGAGAGACACCAGTCAGTGTACAGATATCTCCCTGAGAGAGAGGGGACTGAGAGACACCAGTCAGTGTACAGATATCTCCCTGAAAGAGAGAGAGAGAGGACTGAGAGACAGCAGTCAGTGTACAGATATCTCCCTGAGAGAGAGAGGGGACTGACAGACACCAGTGAGTGTACAGATATCTCCCTGAGAGAGAGAGGGGACTGAGAGACACCAGTCAGTGTACAGATATCTCCCTGAGAGAGAGAGAGGGGACTGAGAGACACAAGTCAGTGTACAGATATCTCCCTGAGAGAGAGAGAGAGGGGATTGAGAGACACCAGTCAGTGTACACATATCTCCCTGAGAGAGAGAGGGGACTGAGAGACCACAGTCAGTGTACAGATATCTCCCAGAGAGAGAGAGAGGGGACTGAGAGACACTAGTCAGTGTACAGATATCTCCCTGAGAGAGAGAGGGGACTGAGAGACACCAGTCAGTGTACAGATATCTCCCTGAGAGAGAGAGAGGGGACTGAGAGACACCAGTCAGTATACAGATATCTCCCTGAGAGAGAGGGGACAGAGAGACACCAGTCTGTGTACAGATATCTTCCTGAGAGAGAGGGAGGGGCGACTGAGAGACACCAGTCAGTGTACAGATATCTCCCTGAGAGAGAGAGGGGACAGAGAGACACCAGTCAGTGTACAGATATCTCCCTGAGAGAGAGAGGGGACAGAGAGACACCAGTCAGTGTACAGATATCTCCCTGAGAGAGAGAGAGGGGACTGAGAGACACCAGTCAGTGTACAGATATCTCCCTGAGAGAGAGAGAGGGGACTGAGAGACACCAGTCAGTGTACAGATATCTCCCTGAGAGAGAGAGGGGACTGAGAGACACCAGTCAGTGTACAGATATCTCCCTGAGAGAGAGAGGGGACTCAGAGACACCAGTCAGTGTACAGATATCTCCCAGAGAGAGAGAGAGGGGACTGAGAGACACTAGTCAGTGTACAGATATCTCCCTGAGAGAGAGAGGGGACTGAGAGACACCAGTCAGTGTACAGATATCTCCCTGAGAGAGAGAGGGGACTCAGAGACACCAGTCAGTGTACAGATATCTCCCTGAGAGAGAGGGAGAGAGGGGACTGACAGACACCAGTCAGTGTACAGATATCTCCCTGAGAGACAGACAGAGAGAGAGAGAGAGAGAGGACTGAGAGACACCAGTCAGTGTACAAATATCTCTCTGACATAGAGAGAGGGGACTGAGAGACACCAGTCACTGTACAGATATCTCCCTAAGAGAGAGAGAGAGGGGACTGAGAGACCCCAGTCAGTGTACAGATATCTCCCTGAGAGAGAGGGGGGACTGAGAGACCCCAGTCAGTGTACAGATATCTCCCTGAGAGACAGAGAGAGAGAGAGAGAGAGAGGACTGAGAGACACCAGTCAGTGTACAGATATCTCCCTGAGAGAGAGAGGGGACTGAGAGACGCCAGTCAGTGTACAGATATCTCCCTGAGAGACAGAGAGAGAGAGAGAGAGAGAGGACTGAGAGACCCCAGTCAGTGTACAGATATCTCCCTGAGAGACAGACAGAGAGAGAGAGAGAGAGGACTGAGAGACACCAGTCAGTGTACAGATATCTCCCTGAGAGAGAGAGAGGGGATTGAGAGACACCAGTCAGTGTACACATATCTCCCTGAGAGAGAGAGGGGACTGAGAGACACCAGTCAGTGTTCAGATATCTCCCTGAGAGAGAGGGGGGACTGAGAGACACCAGTCAGTGTACAGATATCTCCTTGAGAGAGAGGGGGACTGAGAGACACCAGTCAGTGTACAGATATCTCCCTGAGAGAGAGGGGACTGAGAGACACCAGTCAGTGTACAGATATCTCCCTGAGAGAGAGAGAGGGGATTGAGAGACACCAGTCAGTGTACAGATATCTCCCTGAGGGAGGGGGGACAGAGAGACACCAGTCAGTGTACAGATATCTCCCTGAGAGAGAGGGGACTGAGAGACACCAGTCAGTGTACAAATATCTCCCTGAGAGAGAGGGGACTGAAAGACGCCAGGCAGTGTACAAATATCTCCCTGACAGAGAGAGAGGGGACTGAGAGACACCAGTCAGTGTACAGATATCTCCCTGAGAGAGAGGGGACTGAGAGACACCAGTCAGTGTACAGATATCTCCCTGAAAGAGAGAGAGAGAGGACTGAGAGACAGCAGTCAGTGTACAGATATCTCCCTGAGAGAGAGAGGGGACTGACAGACACCAGTGAGTGTACAGATATCTCCCTGAGAGAGAGAGGGGACTGAGAGACACCAGTCAGTGTACAGATATCTCCCTGAGAGAGAGAGAGGGGACTGAGAGACACCAGTCAGTGTACAGATATCTCCCTGAGAGAGAGAGAGAGGGGATTGAGAGACACCAGTCAGTGTACAGATATCTCCCTGAGAGAGAGAGAGAGGACTGAGAGACACCAGTCAGTGTACAGATATCTCCCTGAGAGAGAGAGAGAGAGGACTGAGAGACAGCAGTCAGTGTACAGATATCTCCCTGAGAGAGAGAGGGGACTGACAGACACCAGTCAGTGCACAGATATCTCCCTGAGAGAGAGGGGACTGAGAGACACCAGTCAGTGTACAGATATCTCCCTGAGAGAGAGAGAGGGGACTGAGAGACACCAGTCAGTGTACAGATATCTCCCTGAGAGAGAGAGAGGGGACTGAGAGACACCAGTCAGTGTACAGATATCTCCCTGAGAGAGAGAGGGGACTGAGAGACACCAGTCAGTGTACAGATATCTCCCTGAGAGAGAGAGGGGACTGAGAGACACCAGTCAGTGTACAGATATCTCCCAGAGAGAGAGAGAGGGTACTGAGAGACACCAGTCAGTGTACAGATATCTCCCTGAGAGAGAGAGGGGACTGAGAGACACCAGTCAGTGTACAGATATCTCCCTGAGAGAGGGAGGGGACTCAGAGACACCAGTCAGTGTACAGATATCTCCCTGAGAGAGAGGGAGAGAGGGGACTGAGAGACACCAGTCAGTGTACAGATATCTCCCTGAGAGAGAGGGGGGAACTGAGAGACACCAGTCAGTGTACAGATATCTCCCTGAGAGACAGACAGAGAGAGAGAGAGAGAGGACTGAGAGACACCAGTCAGTGTACAAATATCTCTCTGACATAGAGAGAGGGGACTGAGAGACACCAGTCAGTGTACAGATATCTCCCTGAGAGAGAAAGAGGGGACTGAGAGACCCCAGTCAGTGTACAGATATCTCCCTGAGAGAGAGGGGGGACTGAGAGACCCCAGTCAGTGTACAGATATCTCCCTGAGAGACAGACAGAGAGAGAGAGAGAGAGGACTGAGAGACACCAGTCAGTGTACAGATATCTCCCTGAGAGAGAGAGGGGACTGAGAGACGCCAGTCAGTGTACAGATATCTCCCTGAGAGAGAGAGAGGGGACTGAGAGACACCAGTCAGTGTACAGATATCTCCCTGAGAGAGAGAGAGAGAGGGGACTGAGAGACCCCAGTCAGTGTACAGATATCTCCCTGAGAGAGAGGGGGGACTGAGAGACCCCAGTCAGTGTACAGATATCTCCCTGAGAGACAGACAGAGAGAGAGAGAGAGAGAGAGGACTGAGAGACACCAGTCAGTGTACAGATATCTCCCTGAGAGAGAGAGGGGACTGAGAGATGCCAGTCAGTGTACAGATATCTCCCTGAGAGAGAGAGAGAGAGAGAGGACTGAGAGACCCCAGTCAGTGTACAGATATCTCCCTGAGAGACAGACAGAGAGAGAGAGAGAGAGGACTGAGAGACACCAGTCAGTGTACAGATATCTCCCTGAGAGAGAGAGAGGGGATTGAGAGACACCAGTCAGTGTACACATATCTCCCTGAGAGAGAGAGGGGAATGAGAGACACCAGTCAGTGTTCAGATATCTCCCTGAGAGAGAGGGGGGACTGAGAGACACCAGTCAGTGTACACATATCTCCTTGAGAGAGAGGGGGACTGAGAGACACCAGTCAGTGTACAGATATCTCCCTGAGAGAGAGGGGACTGAGAGACACCAGTCAGTGTACAGATATCTCCCTGAGAGAGAGAGAGGGGATTGAGAGACACCAGTCAGTGTACAGATATCTCCCTGAGGGAGGGGGGACAGAGAGACACCAGTCAGTGTACAGATATCTCCCTGAGAGAGAGGGGACTGAGAGACACCAGTCAGTGTACAAATATCTCCCTGAGAGAGAGGGGACTGAAAGACGCCAGGCAGTGTACAAATATCTCCCTGACAGAGAGAGAGGGGACTGAGAGACACCAGTCAGTGTACAGATATCTCCCTGAGAGAGAGGGGACTGAGAGACACCAGTCAGTGTACAGATATCTCCCTGAAAGAGAGAGAGAGAGGACTGAGAGACAGCAGTCAGTGTACAGATATCTCCCTGAGAGAGAGAGGGGACTGACAGACACCAGTGAGTGTACAGATATCTCCCTGAGAGAGAGAGGGGACTGAGAGACACCAGTCAGTGTACAGATATCTCCCTGAGAGAGAGAGAGGGGACTGAGAGACACAAGTCAGTGTACAGATATCTCCCTGAGAGAGAGAGAGAGGGGATTGAGAGACACCAGTCAGTGTACACATATCTCCCTGAGAGAGAGAGGGGACTGAGAGACCACAGTCAGTGGACAGATATCTCCCTGAGAGAGAGGGGACAGAGAGACACCAGTCTGTGTACAGATATCTTCCTGAGAGAGAGGGAGGGGCGACTGAGAGACACCAGTCAGTGTACAGATATCTCCCTGAGAGAGAGAGGGGACAGAGAGACACCAGTCAGTGTACAGATATCTCCCTGAGAGAGAGAGAGGGGACTGAGAGACACCAGTCAGTGTACAGATATCTCCCTGAGAGAGAGAGAGGGGACTGAGAGACACCAGTCAGTGTACAGATATCTCCCTGAGAGAGAGAGGGGACTGAGAGACACCAGTCAGTGTACAGATATCTCCCTGAGAGAGAGAGGGGACTCAGAGACACCAGTCAGTGTACAGATATCTCCCAGAGAGAGAGAGAGGGGACTGAGAGACACTAGTCAGTGTACAGATATCTCCCTGAGAGAGAGAGGGGACTGAGAGACACCAGTCAGTGTACAGATATCTCCCTGAGAGAGAGAGGGGACTCAGAGACACCAGTCAGTGTACAGATATCCCCCTGAGAGAGAGGGAGAGAGGGGACTGAGAGACACCAGTCAGTGTACAGATATCTCCCTGAGAGAGAGGGAGAGAGGGGACTGACAGACACCAGTCAGTGTACAGATATCTCCCTGAGAGAGAGAGAGGGGACTGAGAGACACCAGTCAGTGTACAGATATCTCCCTGAGAGAGAGGGAGAGAGGGGACTGACAGACACCAGTCAGTGTACAGATATCTCCCTGAGAGAGAGAGAGGGGACTGAGAGACACCAGTCAGTGTACAGATATCTCCCTGAGAGAGAGAGAGGGGACTGAGAGACACCAGTCAGTGTACAGATATCTCCCTGAGAGAGAGGGGGGAACTGAGAGACACCAGTCAGTGTACAGATATCTCCCTGAGAGACAGACAGAGAGAGAAAGAGAGAGAGGACTGAGAGACACCAGTCAGTGTACAAATATCTCTCTGACATAGAGAGAGGGGACTGAGAGACACCAGTCAGTGTACAGATATCTCCCTGAGAGAGAGAGAGAGGGGACTGAGAGACCCCAGTCAGTGTACAGATATCTCCCTGAGAGAGAGGGGGGACTGAGAGACCCCAGTCAGTGTACAGATATCTCCCTGAGAGACAGACAGAGAGAGAGAGAGAGAGGACTGAGAGACACCAGTCAGTGTACAGATATCTCCCTGAGAGAGAGAGGGGACTGAGAGACGCCAGTCAGTGTACAGATATCTCCCTGAGAGACAGAGAGAGAGAGAGAGAGAGAGGACTGAGAGACCCCAGTCAGTGTACAGATATCTCCCTGAGAGACAGACAGAGAGAGAGAGAGAGAGGACTGAGAGACACCAGTCAGTGTACAGATATCTCCCTGAGAGAGAGAGAGGGGATTGAGAGACACCAGTCAGTGTACAGATATCTCCCTGAGGGAGGGGGGACAGAGAGACACCAGTCAGTGTACAGATATCTCCCTGAGAGAGAGGGGACTGAGAGACACCAGTCAGTGTACAAATATCTCCCTGAGAGAGAGGGGACTGAAAGACGCCAGGCAGTGTACAAATATCTCCCTGACAGAGAGAGAGGGGACTGAGAGACACCAGTCAGTGTACAGATATCTCCCTGAGAGAGAGGGGACTGAGAGACACCAGTCAGTGTACAGATATCTCCCTGAAAGAGAGAGAGAGAGGACTGAGAGACAGCAGTCAGTGTACAGATATCTCCCTGAGAGAGAGAGGGGACTGACAGACACCAGTGAGTGTACAGATATCTCCCTGAGAGAGAGAGGGGACTGAGAGACACCAGTCAGTGTACAGATATCTCCCTGAGAGAGAGAGAGGGGACTGAGAGACACCAGTCAGTGTACAGATATCTCCCTGAGAGAGAGAGAGAGGGGATTGAGAGACACCAGTCAGTGTACAGATATCTCCCTGAGAGAGAGAGAGAGGACTGAGAGACACCAGTCAGTGTACAGATATCTCCCTGAGAGAGAGAGAGAGAGGACTGAGAGACAGCAGTCAGTGTACAGATATCTCCCTGAGAGAGAGAGGGGACTGACAGACACCAGTCAGTGCACAGATATCTCCCTGAGAGAGAGGGGACTGAGAGACACCAGTCAGTGTACAGATATCTCCCTGAGAGAGAGAGAGGGGACTGAGAGACACCAGTCAGTGTACAGATATCTCCCTGAGAGAGAGAGAGGGGACTGAGAGACACCAGTCAGTGTACAGATATCTCCCTGAGAGAGAGAGGGGACTGAGAGACACCAGTCAGTGTACAGATATCTCCCTGAGAGAGAGAGGGGACTGAGAGACACCAGTCAGTGTACAGATATCTCCCAGAGAGAGAGAGAGGGTACTGAGAGACACCAGTCATTGTACAGATATCTCCCTGAGAGAGAGAGGGGACTGAGAGACACCAGTCAGTGTACAGATATCTCCCTGAGAGAGGGAGGGGACTCAGAGACACCAGTCAGTGTACAGATATCTCCCTGAGAGAGAGGGAGAGAGGGGACTGAGAGACACCAGTCAGTGTACAGATATCTCCCTGAGAGAGAGGGGGGAACTGAGAGACACCAGTCAGTGTACAGATATCTCCCTGAGAGACAGACAGGGAGAGAGAGAGAGAGGACTGAGAGACACCAGTCAGTGTACAAATATCTCTCTGACATAGAGAGAGGGGACTGAGAGACACCAGTCAGTGTACAGATATCTCCCTGAGAGAGAAAGAGGGGACTGAGAGACCCCAGTCAGTGTACAGATATCTCCTTGAGAGAGAGGGGGGACTGAGAGACCCCAGTCAGTGTACAGATATCTCCCTGAGAGACAGACAGAGAGAGAGAGAGAGAGGACTGAGAGACACCAGTCAGTGTACAGATATCTCCCTGAGAGAGAGAGGGGACTGAGAGACGCCAGTCAGTGTACAGATATCTCCCTGAGAGAGAGAGAGGGGACTGAGAGACACCAGACAGTGTACAGATATCTCCCTGAGAGAGAGAGAGGGGATTGAGAGACACCAGTCAGTGTACACATATCTCCCTGAGAGAGAGAGGGGACTGAGAGACACCAGTCAGTGTTCAGATATCTCCCTGAGAGAGAGGGGGGACTGAGAGACACCAGTCAGTGTACAGATATCTCCTTGAGAGAGAGGGGGGACAGAGAGACACCAGTCAGTGTACAGATATCTCCCTGAGAGAGAGGGGACTGAGAGACACCAGTCAGTGTACAAATATCTCCCTGAGAGAGAGGGGACTGAAAGACGCCAGGCAGTGTACAAATATCTCCCTGACAGAGAGAGAGGGGACTGAGAGACACCAGTCAGTGTACAGATATCTCCCTGAGAGAGAGGGGACTGAGAGACACCAGTCAGTGTACAGATATCTCCCTGAAAGAGAGAGAGAGAGGACTGAGAGACAGCAGTCAGTGTACAGATATCTCCCTGAGAGAGAGAGGGGACTGACAGACACCAGTCAGTGTACAGATATCTCCCTGAGAGAGAGAGGGGACTGAGAGACACCAGTCAGTGTACAGATATCTACCTGAGAGAGGGAGAGGGGACTGAGAGACACCAGTCAGTGTACAGATATCTCCCTGAGAGAGAGAGAGGGGGGATTGAGAGACACCAGTCAGTGTACAGATATCTCCCTGAGAGAGAGAGAGGGGGGATTGAGAGACACCAGTCAGTGTACACATATCTCCCTGAGAGAGAGAGGGGACTGAGAGACCCCAGTCAGTGTACAGATATCTCCCTGAGAGAGAGGGGACTGAGAGACACCAGTCTGTGTACAGATATCTTCCTGAGAGAGAGAGAGGGGCGACTGAGAGACACCAGTCAGTGTACAGATATCTCCCTGAGAGAGAGAGAGAGGACTGAGAGACACTAGTCAGTGTACAGATATCTCCCTGAGAGAGAGAGAGAGAGGACTGAGAGACACCAGTCAGTGTACAGATATCTCCCTGAGAGAGAGAGGGGACTGACAGACACCAGTCAGTGCACAGATATCTCCCTGAGAGAGAGGGGACTGAGAGACACCAGTCAGTGTACAGATATCTCCCTGAGAGAGAGAGGGGACTGAGAGACACCAGTCAGTGTACAGATATCTCCCTGAGAGAGAGAGGGGACAGAGAGACACCAGTCAGTGTACAGATATCTCCCTGAGAGAGAGAGGGGACAGACAGACACCAGTCAGTGTACAGATATCTCCCTGAGAGAGAGAGAGGGGACTGACAGACCCTAGTCAGTGGACAGATATCTCCCTGAGAGAGAGAGGGGACTGAGAGACACCAGTCAGTGTACAGATATCTCCCTGAGAGAGAGAGGGGACAGAGAGACACCAGTCTGTGTACAGATATCTCCCTGAGAGAGAGAGGGGGGACTGAGAGACACCAGTCAGTGTACAGATATCTCCCTGAGAGAGAGAGAGGGGACTGATAGACACCAGTCAGTGTACAGATATATCCCTGAGAGAGAGAGAGGGTACTGAGAGACACCAGTCAGTGGACAGATATCTCCCTGAGAGAGAGGGGACTGAGAGACACCAGTCAGTGTTCAGATATCTCCCTGAGAGAGAGGGGGGACTGAGAGACACCAGTCAGTGTACAGATATCTCCTTGAGAGAGAGGGGGGACATAGAGACACCAGTCAGTGTACAGATATC
Source organism: Chiloscyllium punctatum (assembly GCF_047496795.1). Classification (NCBI taxonomy): domain Eukaryota; kingdom Metazoa; phylum Chordata; class Chondrichthyes; order Orectolobiformes; family Hemiscylliidae; genus Chiloscyllium; species Chiloscyllium punctatum. The sequence goes on from NC_092766.1 coordinate 11,423,211, forward strand.
TCCCTGAGAGAGAGGGGACTGAGAGACACCAGTCAGTGTACAAATATCTCCCTGAGAGAGAGGGGACTGAAAGACGCCAGGCAGTGTACAAATATCTCCCTGACAGAGAGAGAGGGGACTGAGAGACACCAGTCAGTGTACAGATATCTCCCTGAGAGAGAGGGGACTGAGAGACACCAGTCAGTGTACAGATATCTCCCTGAAAGAGAGAGAGAGAGGACTGAGAGACAGCAGTCAGTGTACAGATATCTCCCTGAGAGAGAGAGGGGACTGACAGACACCAGTCAGTGTACAGATATCTCCCTGAGAGAGAGAGGGGACTGAGAGACACCAGTCAGTGTACAGATATCTCCCTGAGAGAGAGAGAGGGGACTGAGAGACACCAGTCAGTGTACAGATATCTCCCTGAGAGAGAGAGAGAGGGGACTGAGAGACCCCAGTCAGTGTACAGATATCTCCCTGAGAGAGAGGGGGGACTGAGAGACCCCAGTCAGTGTACAGATATCTCCCTGAGAGACAGACAGAGAGAGAGAGAGAGAGGACTGAGAGACACCAGTCAGTGTACAGATATCTCCCTGAGAGAGAGAGGGGACTGAGAGACACCAGTCAGTGTACAGATATCTCCCTGAGAGAGAGGGGACTGAGAGACACCAGTCAGTGTACAGATATCTCCCTGAAAGAGAGAGAGAGAGGACTGAGAGACAGCAGTCAGTGTACAGATATCTCCCTGAGAGAGAGAGGGGACTGACAGACACCAGTCAGTGTACAGATATCTCCCTGAGAGAGAGAGGGGACTGAGAGACACCAGTCAGTGTACAGATATCTCTCTGAGAGAGAGAGGGGACTCAGAGACACCAGTCAGTGTACAGATATCTCCCAGAGAGAAAGAGAGGGGATTGAGAGACACCAGTCAGTGTACAGATATCTCCCTGAGAGAGAGGGGACTGAGAGACACCAGTCAGTGTACAGATATCTCCCTGAGAGAGAGAGGGGACTGAGAGACACCAGTCAGTGTACAGATATCTCCCTGAGAGAGAGAGGGAACTCAGAGACACCAGTCAGTGTACAGATATCTCCCAGAGAGAGAGAGAGGGGACTGAGAGACACCAGTCAGTGTACAGATATCTCCCTGAGAGAGAGAGGGGACTGAGAGACACCAGTCAGTGTACAGATATCTCCCTGAGAGAGAGAGAGGGGCGACTGAGAGACATCAGTCAGTGTACAGATATCTCCCTGAAAGAGAGAGAGAGAGGACTGAGAGACAGCAGTCAGTGTACAGATATCTCCCTGAGAGAGAGAGGGGACTGACAGACACCAGTCAGTGTACAGATATCTCCCTGAGAGAGAGGGGACTGAGAGACACCAGTCAGTGTACAGATATCTCCCTGAGAGAGAGAGGGGACTGAGAGACACCAGTCAGTGTACAGATATCTCCCTGAGACAGAGGGGACTGAGAGACCACAGTCAGTGGACAGATATCTCCCTGAGAGAGAGGGGACAGAGAGACACCAGTCTGTGTATAGATATCTCCCTGAGAGAGAGAGGGGGGACTGAGAGACACCAGTCAGTGTACAGATATCTCCCAGAGAGAGAGAGAGAGGGGACTGATAGACACCAGTCAGTGTACAGATATATCCCTGAGAGAGAGAGAGGGTACTGAGAGACACCAGTCAGTGTACAGATATCTCCCTGAGAGAGAGAGGGTACTGAGAGACACCAGTCAGTGTACAGATATCTCCCTGAGAGAGAGAGGGGACTGAGAGACACCAGTCAGTGTACAGATATCTCCCTGAGAGAGAGAGAGGGGACTGAGAGACACCAGTCAGTGTACAGATATCTCCCTGAGAGAGAGAGGGGACTGAGAGACACCAGTCAGTGTACAGATATCTCCCTGAGAGAGAGAGGGGACTCAGAGACACCAGTCAGTGTACAGATATCTCCCAGAGAGAGAGAGAGGGGACTGAGAGACACCAGTCAGTGTACAGATATCTCCCTGAGAGAGAGAGGGGACTGAGAGACACCAGTCAGTGTACAGATATCTCCCTGAGAGAGAGAGGGGACTCAGAGACACCAGTCAGTGTACAGATATCTCCCTGAGAGAGAGGGAGAGAGGGGACTGACAGACACCAGTCAGTGTACAGATATCTCCCTGAGAGAGAGGGGGGAACTGAGAGACACCAGTCAGTGTACAGATATCTCCCTGAGAGACAGACAGAGAGAGAGAGAGAGAGAGAGAGGACTGAGAGACACCAGTCAGTGTACAAATATCTCTCTGACATAGAGAGAGGGGACTGAGAGACACCAGTCAGTGTACAGATATCTCCCTGAGAGAGAGAGAGAGAGGGGACTGAGAGACCCCAGTCAGTGTACAGATATCTCCCTGAGAGAGAGGGGGGACTGAGAGACCCCAGTCAGTGTACAGATATCTCCCTGAGAGACAGACAGAGAGAGAGAGAGAGAGAGAGAGGACTGAGAGACACCAGTCAGTGTACAGATATCTCCCTGAGAGAGAGAGGGGACTGAGAGATGCCAGTCAGTGTACAGATATCTCCCTGAGAGAGAGAGAGAGAGAGAGGACTGAGAGACCCCAGTCAGTGTACAGATATCTCCCTGAGAGACAGACAGAGAGAGAGAGAGAGAGGACTGAGAGACACCAGTCAGTGTACAGATATCTCCCTGAGAGAGAGAGAGGGGATTGAGAGACACCAGTCAGTGTACACATATCTCCCTGAGAGAGAGAGGGGAATGAGAGACACCAGTCAGTGTTCAGATATCTCCCTGAGAGAGAGGGGGGACTGAGAGACACCAGTCAGTGTACAGATATCTCCTTGAGAGAGAGGGGGACTGAGAGACACCAGTCAGTGTACAGATATCTCCCTGAGAGAGAGGGGACTGAGAGACACCAGTCAGTGTACAGATATCTCCCTGAGAGAGAGAGAGGGGATTGAGAGACACCAGTCAGTGTACAGATATCTCCCTGAGGGAGGGGGGACAGAGAGACACCAGTCAGTGTACAGATATCTCCCTGAGAGAGAGGGGACTGAGAGACACCAGTCAGTGTACAGATATCTCCCTGAGAGAGAGAGAGGGGATTGAGAGACACCAGTCAGTGTACAGATATCTCCTTGAGAGAGAGGGGGGACAGAGAGACACCAGTCAGTGTACAGATATCTCCCTGAGAGAGAGGGGACTGAGAGACACCAGTCAGTGTACAAATATCTCCCTGAGAGAGAGGGGACTGAAAGACGCCAGGCAGTGTACAAATATCTCCCTGACAGAGAGAGAGGGGACTGAGAGACACCAGTCAGTGTACAGATATCTCCCTGAGAGAGAGGGGACTGAGAGACACCAGTCAGTGTACAGATATCTCCCTGAAAGAGAGAGAGAGAGGACTGAGAGACAGCAGTCAGTGTACAGATATCTCCCTGAGAGAGAGAGGGGACTGACAGACACCAGTGAGTGTACAGATATCTCCCTGAGAGAGAGAGGGGACTGAGAGACACCAGTCAGTGTACAGATATCTCCCTGAGAGAGAGAGAGGGGACTGAGAGACACAAGTCAGTGTACAGATATCTCCCTGAGAGAGAGAGAGAGGGGATTGAGAGACACCAGTCAGTGTACACATATCTCCCTGAGAGAGAGAGGGGACTGAGAGACCACAGTCAGTGTACAGATATCTCCCAGAGAGAGAGAGAGGGGACTGAGAGACACTAGTCAGTGTACAGATATCTCCCTGAGAGAGAGAGGGGACTGAGAGACACCAGTCAGTGTACAGATATCTCCCTGAGAGAGAGAGAGGGGACTGAGAGACACCAGTCAGTATACAGATATCTCCCTGAGAGAGAGGGGACAGAGAGACACCAGTCTGTGTACAGATATCTTCCTGAGAGAGAGGGAGGGGCGACTGAGAGACACCAGTCAGTGTACAGATATCTCCCTGAGAGAGAGAGGGGACAGAGAGACACCAGTCAGTGTACAGATATCTCCCTGAGAGAGAGAGGGGACAGAGAGACACCAGTCAGTGTACAGATATCTCCCTGAGAGAGAGAGAGGGGACTGAGAGACACCAGTCAGTGTACAGATATCTCCCTGAGAGAGAGAGAGGGGACTGAGAGACACCAGTCAGTGTACAGATATCTCCCTGAGAGAGAGAGGGGACTGAGAGACACCAGTCAGTGTACAGATATCTCCCTGAGAGAGAGAGGGGACTCAGAGACACCAGTCAGTGTACAGATATCTCCCAGAGAGAGAGAGAGGGGACTGAGAGACACTAGTCAGTGTACAGATATCTCCCTGAGAGAGAGAGGGGACTGAGAGACACCAGTCAGTGTACAGATATCTCCCTGAGAGAGAGAGGGGACTCAGAGACACCAGTCAGTGTACAGATATCTCCCTGAGAGAGAGGGAGAGAGGGGACTGACAGACACCAGTCAGTGTACAGATATCTCCCTGAGAGACAGACAGAGAGAGAGAGAGAGAGAGGACTGAGAGACACCAGTCAGTGTACAAATATCTCTCTGACATAGAGAGAGGGGACTGAGAGACACCAGTCACTGTACAGATATCTCCCTGAGAGAGAGAGAGAGGGGACTGAGAGACCCCAGTCAGTGTACAGATATCTCCCTGAGAGAGAGGGGGGACTGAGAGACCCCAGTCAGTGTACAGATATCTCCCTGAGAGACAGAGAGAGAGAGAGAGAGAGAGGACTGAGAGACACCAGTCAGTGTACAGATATCTCCCTGAGAGAGAGAGGGGACTGAGAGACGCCAGTCAGTGTACAGATATCTCCCTGAGAGACAGAGAGAGAGAGAGAGAGAGAGGACTGAGAGACCCCAGTCAGTGTACAGATATCTCCCTGAGAGACAGACAGAGAGAGAGAGAGAGAGGACTGAGAGACACCAGTCAGTGTACAGATATCTCCCTGAGAGAGAGAGAGGGGATTGAGAGACACCAGTCAGTGTACACATATCTCCCTGAGAGAGAGAGGGGACTGAGAGACACCAGTCAGTGTTCAGATATCTCCCTGAGAGAGAGGGGGGACTGAGAGACACCAGTCAGTGTACAGATATCTCCTTGAGAGAGAGGGGGACTGAGAGACACCAGTCAGTGTACAGATATCTCCCTGAGAGAGAGGGGACTGAGAGACACCAGTCAGTGTACAGATATCTCCCTGAGAGAGAGAGAGGGGATTGAGAGACACCAGTCAGTGTACAGATATCTCCCTGAGGGAGGGGGGACAGAGAGACACCAGTCAGTGTACAGATATCTCCCTGAGAGAGAGGGGACTGAGAGACACCAGTCAGTGTACAAATATCTCCCTGAGAGAGAGGGGACTGAAAGACGCCAGGCAGTGTACAAATATCTCCCTGACAGAGAGAGAGGGGACTGAGAGACACCAGTCAGTGTACAGATATCTCCCTGAGAGAGAGGGGACTGAGAGACACCAGTCAGTGTACAGATATCTCCCTGAAAGAGAGAGAGAGAGGACTGAGAGACAGCAGTCAGTGTACAGATATCTCCCTGAGAGAGAGAGGGGACTGACAGACACCAGTGAGTGTACAGATATCTCCCTGAGAGAGAGAGGGGACTGAGAGACACCAGTCAGTGTACAGATATCTCCCTGAGAGAGAGAGAGGGGACTGAGAGACACCAGTCAGTGTACAGATATCTCCCTGAGAGAGAGAGAGAGGGGATTGAGAGACACCAGTCAGTGTACAGATATCTCCCTGAGAGAGAGAGAGAGGACTGAGAGACACCAGTCAGTGTACAGATATCTCCCTGAGAGAGAGAGAGAGAGGACTGAGAGACAGCAGTCAGTGTACAGATATCTCCCTGAGAGAGAGAGGGGACTGACAGACACCAGTCAGTGCACAGATATCTCCCTGAGAGAGAGGGGACTGAGAGACACCAGTCAGTGTACAGATATCTCCCTGAGAGAGAGAGAGGGGACTGAGAGACACCAGTCAGTGTACAGATATCTCCCTGAGAGAGAGAGAGGGGACTGAGAGACACCAGTCAGTGTACAGATATCTCCCTGAGAGAGAGAGGGGACTGAGAGACACCAGTCAGTGTACAGATATCTCCCTGAGAGAGAGAGGGGACTGAGAGACACCAGTCAGTGTACAGATATCTCCCAGAGAGAGAGAGAGGGTACTGAGAGACACCAGTCAGTGTACAGATATCTCCCTGAGAGAGAGAGGGGACTGAGAGACACCAGTCAGTGTACAGATATCTCCCTGAGAGAGGGAGGGGACTCAGAGACACCAGTCAGTGTACAGATATCTCCCTGAGAGAGAGGGAGAGAGGGGACTGAGAGACACCAGTCAGTGTACAGATATCTCCCTGAGAGAGAGGGGGGAACTGAGAGACACCAGTCAGTGTACAGATATCTCCCTGAGAGACAGACAGAGAGAGAGAGAGAGAGGACTGAGAGACACCAGTCAGTGTACAAATATCTCTCTGACATAGAGAGAGGGGACTGAGAGACACCAGTCAGTGTACAGATATCTCCCTGAGAGAGAAAGAGGGGACTGAGAGACCCCAGTCAGTGTACAGATATCTCCCTGAGAGAGAGGGGGGACTGAGAGACCCCAGTCAGTGTACAGATATCTCCCTGAGAGACAGACAGAGAGAGAGAGAGAGAGGACTGAGAGACACCAGTCAGTGTACAGATATCTCCCTGAGAGAGAGAGGGGACTGAGAGACGCCAGTCAGTGTACAGATATCTCCCTGAGAGAGAGAGAGGGGACTGAGAGACACCAGTCAGTGTACAGATATCTCCCTGAGAGAGAGAGAGAGAGGGGATTGAGAGACACCAGTCAGTGTACACATATCTCCCTGAGAGAGAGAGGGGACTGAGAGACACCAGTCAGTGTTCAGATATCTCCCTGAGAGAGAGGGGGGACTGAGAGACACCAGTCAGTGTACAGATATCTCCTTGAGAGAGAGGGGGGACAGAGAGACACCAGTCAGTGTACAGATATCTCCCTGAGAGAGAGGGGACTGAGAGACACCAGTCAGTGTACAAATATCTCCCTGAGAGAGAGGGGACTGAAAGACGCCAGGCAGTGTACAAATATCTCCCTGACAGAGAGAGAGGGGACTGAGAGACACCAGTCAGTGTACAGATATCTCCCTGAGAGAGAGGGGACTGAGAGACACCAGTCAGTGTACAGATATCTCCCTGAAAGAGAGAGAGAGAGGACTGAGAGACAGCAGTCAGTGTACAGATATCTCCCTGAGAGAGAGAGGGGACTGACAGACACCAGTCAGTGTACAGATATCTCCCTGAGAGAGAGAGGGGACTGAGAGACACCAGTCAGTGTACAGATATCTACCTGAGAGAGGGAGAGGGGACTGAGAGACACCAGTCAGTGTACAGATATCTCCCTGAGAGAGAGAGAGGGGGGATTGAGAGACACCAGTCAGTGTACACATATCTCCCTGAGAGAGAGAGGGGATTGAGAGACCACAGTCAGTGTACAGATATCTCCCTGAGAGAGAGGGGACTGAGAGACACCAGTCTGTGTACAGATATCTTCCTGAGAGAGAGAGAGGGGCGACTGAGAGACACCAGTCAGTGTACAGATATCTCCCTGAGAGAGAGAGAGAGGACTGAGAGACACTAGTCAGTGTACAGATATCTCCCTGAGAGAGAGAGAGAGAGGACTGAGAGACAGCAGTCAGTGTACAGATATCTCCCTGAGAGAGAGAGGGGACTGACAGACACCAGTCAGTGCACAGATATCTCCCTGAGAGAGAGGGGACTGAGAGACACCAGTCAGTGTACAGATATCTCCCTGAGAGAGAGAGGGGACTGAGAGACACCAGTCAGTGTACAGATATCTCCCTGAGAGAGAGGGGACTGACAGACCCCAGTCAGTGTACAGATATCTCCCTGAGAGAGAGAGAGGGGACTGAGAGACACCAGTCAGTGTACAGATATCTCCCTGAGAGAGAGAGGGGACTGAGAGACACCAGTCAGTGTACAGATATCTCCCTGAGAGAGAGAGGGGACTGAGAGATACCAGTCAGTGTACAGATATCTCCCTGAGAGAGAGAGAGAGGGGACTGAGAGACACCAGTCAGTGTACAGATATCTCCCTGAGAGAGAGGGGACAGAGAGACACCAGTCTGTGTACAGATATCTCCCTGAGAGAGAGAGGGGGGACTGAGAGACACCAGTCAGTGTACAGATATCTCCCTGAGAGAGAGAGAGGGGACTGATAGACACCAGTCAGTGTACAGATATATCCCTGAGAGAGAGAGAGGGTACTGAGTGACACCAGTCAGTGGACAGATATCTCCCTGAGAGAGAGGGGACTGAGAGACACCAGTCAGTGTTCAGATATCTCCCTGAGAGAGAGGGGGGACTGAGAGACACCAGTCAGTGTACAGATATCTCCTTGAGAGAGAGGGGGGACAGAGAGACACCAGTCAGTGTACAGATATCTCCCTGAGAGAGAGGGGACTGAGAGACACCAGTCAGTGTACAAATATCTCCCTGAGAGAGAGGGGACTGAAAGACGCCAGTCAGTGTACAAATATCTCCCTGACAGAGAGAGAGGGGACTGAGAGACACCAGTCAGTGTACAGATATCTCCCTGAGAGAGAGGGGACTGAGAGACACCAGTCAGTGTACAGATATCTCCCTGAAAGAGAGAGAGAGAGGACTGAGAGACAGCAGTCAGTGTACAGATATCTCCCTGAGAGAGAGAGGGGACTGACAGACACCAGTCAGTGTACAGATATCTCCCTGAGAGAGAGAGGGGACTGAGAGACACCAGTCAGTGTACAGATATCTCCCTGAGAGAGAGAGAGGGGACTGAGAGACACCAGTCAGTGTACAGATATCTCCCTGAGAGAGAGAGAGAGGGGACTGAGAGACACCAGTCAGTGTACACATATCTCCCTGAGAGGGAGAGGGGACTGAGAGACACCAGTCAGTGTTCAGATATCTCCCTGAGAGAGAGGGGGGACTGAGAGACACCAGTCAGTGTACAGATATCTCCTTGAGAGAGAGGGGGACTGAGAGACACCAGTCAGTGTACAGATATCTCCCTGAGAGAGAGGGGACTGAGAGACACCAGTCAGTGTACAGATATCTCCCTGAGAGAGAGAGAGGGGATTGAGAGACACCAGTCAGTGTACAGATATCTCCCTGAGGGAGGGGGGACAGAGAGACACCAGTCAGTGTACAGATATCTCCCTGAGAGAGAGGGGACTGAGAGACACCAGTCAGTGTACAAATATCTCCCTGAGAGAGAGGGGACTGAAAGACGCCAGGCAGTGTACAAATATCTCCCTGACAGAGAGAGAGGGGACTGAGAGACACCAGTCAGTGTACAGATATCTCCCTGAGAGAGAGGGGACTGAGAGACACCAGTCAGTGTACAGATATCTCCCTGAAAGAGAGAGAGAGAGGACTGAGAGACAGCAGTCAGTGTACAGATATCTCCCTGAGAGAGAGAGGGGACTGACAGACACCAGTGAGTGTACAGATATCTCCCTGAGAGAGAGAGGGGACTGAGAGACACCAGTCAGTGTACAGATATCTCCCTGAGAGAGAGAGAGGGGACTGAGAGACACCAGTCAGTGTACAGATATCTCCCTGAGAGAGAGAGAGAGGGGATTGAGAGACACCAGTCAGTGTACAGATATCTCCCTGAGAGAGAGAGAGAGGACTGAGAGACACCAGTCAGTGTACAGATATCTCCCTGAGAGAGAGAGAGAGAGGACTGAGAGACAGCAGTCAGTGTACAGATATCTCCCTGAGAGAGAGAGGGGACTGACAGACACCAGTCAGTGCACAGATATCTCCCTGAGAGAGAGGGGACTGAGAGACACCAGTCAGTGTACAGATATCTCCCTGAGAGAGAGAGAGGGGACTGAGAGACACCAGTCAGTGTACAGATATCTCCCTGAGAGAGAGAGAGGGGACTGAGAGACACCAGTCAGTGTACAGATATCTCCCTGAGAGAGAGAGGGGACTGAGAGACACCAGTCAGTGTACAGATATCTCCCTGAGAGAGAGAGGGGACTGAGAGACACCAGTCAGTGTACAGATATCTCCCAGAGAGAGAGAGAGGGTACTGAGAGACACCAGTCAGTGTACAGATATCTCCCTGAGAGAGAGAGGGGACTGAGAGACACCAGTCAGTGTACAGATATCTCCCTGAGAGAGGGAGGGGACTCAGAGACACCAGTCAGTGTACAGATATCTCCCTGAGAGAGAGGGAGAGAGGGGACTGAGAGACACCAGTCAGTGTACAGATATCTCCCTGAGAGAGAGGGGGGAACTGAGAGACACCAGTCAGTGTACAGATATCTCCCTGAGAGACAGACAGAGAGAGAGAGAGAGAGGACTGAGAGACACCAGTCAGTGTACAAATATCTCTCTGACATAGAGAGAGGGGACTGAGAGACACCAGTCAGTGTACAGATATCTCCCTGAGAGAGAAAGAGGGGACTGAGAGACCCCAGTCAGTGTACAGATATCTCCCTGAGAGAGAGGGGGGACTGAGAGACCCCAGTCAGTGTACAGATATCTCCCTGAGAGACAGACAGAGAGAGAGAGAGAGAGGACTGAGAGACACCAGTCAGTGTACAGATATCTCCCTGAGAGAGAGAGGGGACTGAGAGACGCCAGTCAGTGTACAGATATCTCCCTGAGAGAGAGAGAGGGGACTGAGAGACACCAGTCAGTGTACAGATATCTCCCTGAGAGAGAGAGAGGGGATTGAGAGACACCAGTCAGTGTACACATATCTCCCTGAGAGAGAGAGGGGACTGAGAGACACCAGTCAGTGTTCAGATATCTCCCTGAGAGAGAGGGGGGACTGAGAGACACCAGTCAGTGTACAGATATCTCCTTGAGAGAGAGGGGGGACAGAGAGACACCAGTCAGTGTACAGATATCTCCCTGAGAGAGAGGGGACTGAGAGACACCAGTCAGTGTACAAATATCTCCCTGAGAGAGAGGGGACTGAAAGACGCCAGGCAGTGTACAAATATCTCCCTGACAGAGAGAGAGGGGACTGAGAGACACCAGTCAGTGTACAGATATCTCCCTGAGAGAGAGGGGACTGAGAGACACCAGTCAGTGTACAGATATCTCCCTGAAAGAGAGAGAGAGAGGACTGAGAGACAGCAGTCAGTGTACAGATATCTCCCTGAGAGAGAGAGGGGACTGACAGACACCAGTCAGTGTACAGATATCTCCCTGAGAGAGAGAGGGGACTGAGAGACACCAGTCAGTGTACAGATATCTACCTGAGAGAGGGAGAGGGGACTGAGAGACACCAGTCAGTGTACAGATATCTCCCTGAGAGAGAGAGAGGGGGGATTGAGAGACACCAGTCAGTGTACACATATCTCCCTGAGAGAGAGAGGGGATTGAGAGACACCAGTCAGTGTACAGATATCTCCCTGAGAGAGAGAGGGGATTGAGAGACCACAGTCAGTGGACAGATATCTCCCTGAGAGAGAGGGGGGACTGAGAGACACCAGTCTGTGTACAGATATCTTCCTGAGAGAGAGAGAGGGGCGACTGAGAGACACCAGTCAGTGTACAGATATCTCCCTGAGAGAGAGAGAGAGGACTGAGAGACACTAGTCAGTGTACAGATATCTCCCTGAGAGAGAGAGAGAGAGAGGACTGAGAGACAGCAGTCAGTGTACAGATATCTCCCTGAGAGAGAGAGGGGACTGACAGACACCAGTCAGTGCACAGATATCTCCCTGAGAGAGAGGGGACTGAGAGACACCAGTCAGTGTACAGATATCTCCCTGAGAGAGAGAGGGGACTGAGAGACACCAGTCAGTGTACAGATATCTCCCTGAGAGAGAGGGGACTGACAGACCCCAGTCAGTGTACAGATATCTCCCTGAGAGAGAGAGAGGGGACTGAGAGACACCAGTCAGTGTACAGATATCTCCCTGAGAGAGAGAGGGGACTGAGAGACACCAGTCAGTGTACAGATATCTCCCTGAGAGAGAGAGGGGACTGAGAGATACCAGTCAGTGTACAGATATCTCCCTGAGAGAGAGAGAGAGGGGACTGAGAGACACCAGTCAGTGTACAGATATCTCCCTGAGAGAGAGGGGACAGAGAGACACCAGTCTGTGTACAGATATCTCCCTGAGAGAGAGAGGGGGGACTGAGAGACACCAGTCAGTGTACAGATATCTCCCTGAGAGAGAGAGAGGGGACTGATAGACACCAGTCAGTGTACAGATATATCCCTGAGAGAGAGAGAGGGTACTGAGTGACACCAGTCAGTGGACAGATATCTCCCTGAGAGAGAGGGGACTGAGAGACACCAGTCAGTGTTCAGATATCTCCCTGAGAGAGAGGGGGGACTGAGAGACACCAGTCAGTGTACAGATATCTCCTTGAGAGAGAGGGGGGACAGAGAGACACCAGTCAGTGTACAGATATCTCCCTGAGAGAGAGGGGACTGAGAGACACCAGTCAGTGTACAAATATCTCCCTGAGAGAGAGGGGACTGAAAGACGCCAGGCAGTGTACAAATATCTCCCTGACAGAGAGAGAGGGGACTGAGAGACACCAGTCAGTGTACAGATATCTCCCTGAGAGAGAGGGGACTGAGAGACACCAGTCAGTGTACAGATATCTCCCTGAAAGAGAGAGAGAGAGGACTGAGAGACAGCAGTCAGTGTACAGATATCTCCCTGAGAGAGAGAGGGGACTGACAGACACCAGTCAGTGTACAGATATCTCCCTGAGAGAGAGAGGGGACTGAGAGACACCAGTCAGTGTACAGATATCTCCCTGAGAGAGAGAGAGGGGACTGAGAGACACCAGTCAGTGTACAGATATCTCCCTGAGAGAGAGAGAGAGGGGACTGAGAGACCCCAGTCAGTGTACAGATATCTCCCTGAGAGAGAGGGGGGACTGAGAGACCCCAGTCAGTGTACAGATATCTCCCTGAGAGACAGACAGAGAGAGAGAGAGAGAGGACTGAGAGACACCAGTCAGTGTACAGATATCTCCCTGAGAGAGAGAGGGGACTGAGAGACGCCAGTCAGTGTACAGATATCTCCCTGAGAGACAGAGAGAGAGAGAGAGAGAGAGGACTGAGAGACCCCAGTCAGTGTACAGATATCTCCCTGAGAGACAGACAGAGAGAGAGAGAGAGAGGACTGAGAGACACCAGTCAGTGTACAGATATCTCCCTGAGAGAGAGAGAGGGGATTGAGAGACACCAGTCAGTGTACACATATCTCCCTGAGAGAGAGAGGGGACTAAGAGACACCAGTCAGTGTTCAGATATCTCCCTGAGAGAGAGGGGGGACTGAGAGACACCAGTCAGTGTACAGATATCTCCTTGAGAGAGAGGGGGACTGAGAGACACCAGTCAGTGTACAGATATCTCCCTGAGAGAGAGGGGACTGAGAGACACCAGTCAGTGTACAGATATCTCCCTGAGAGAGAGAGAGGGGATTGAGAGACACCAGTCAGTGTACAGATATCTCCCTGAGGGAGGGGGGGACAGAGAGACACCAGTCAGTGTACAGATATCTCCCTGAGAGAGAGGGGACTGAGAGACACCAGTCAGTGTACAAATATCTCCCTGAGAGAGAGGGGACTGAAAGACGCCAGGCAGTGTACAAATATCTCCCTGACAGAGAGAGAGGGGACTGAGAGACACCAGTCAGTGTACAGATATCTCCCTGAGAGAGAGGGGACTGAGAGACACCAGTCAGTGTACAGATATCTCCCTGAAAGAGAGAGAGAGAGGACTGAGAGACAGCAGTCAGTGTACAGATATCTCCCTGAGAGAGAGAGGGGACTGACAGACACCAGTGAGTGTACAGATATCTCCCTGAGAGAGAGAGGGGACTGAGAGACACCAGTCAGTGTACAGATATCTCCCTGAGAGAGAGAGAGGGGACTGAGAGACACCAGGCAGTGTACAAATATCTCCCTGACAGAGAGAGAGGGGACTGAGAGACACCAGTCAGTGTACAGATATCTCCCTGAGAGAGAGGGGACTGAGAGACACCAGTCAGTGTACAGATATCTCCCTGAAAGAGAGAGAGAGAGGACTGAGAGACAGCAGTCAGTGTACAGATATCTCCCTGAGAGAGAGAGGGGACTGACAGACACCAGTGAGTGTACAGATATCTCCCTGAGAGAGAGAGGGGACTGAGAGACACCAGTCAGTGTACAGATATCTCCCTGAGAGAGAGAGAGGGGACTGAGAGACACCAGTCAGTGTACAGATATCTCCCTGAGAGAGAGAGAGAGGGGATTGAGAGACACCAGTCAGTGTACAGATATCTCCCTGAGAGAGAGAGAGAGGACTGAGAGACACCAGTCAGTGTACAGATATCTCCCTGAGAGGGAGAGAGAGAGGACTGAGAGACAGCAGTCAGTGTACAGATATCTCCCTGAGAGAGAGAGGGGACTGACAGACACCAGTCAGTGCACAGATATCTCCCTGAGAGAGAGGGGACTGAGAGACACCAGTCAGTGTACAGATATCTCCCTGAGAGAGAGAGAGGGGACTGAGAGACACCAGTCAGTGTACAGATATCTCCCTGAGAGAGAGAGAGAGGGGATTGAGAGACACCAGTCAGTGTACAGATATCTCCCTGAGAGAGAGAGAGAGGACTGAGAGACACCAGTCAGTGTACAGATATCTCCCTGAGAGAGAGAGAGAGAGGACTGAGAGACAGCAGTCAGTGTACAGATATCTCCCTGAGAGAGAGAGGGGACTGACAGACACCAGTCAGTGCACAGATATCTCCCTGAGAGAGAGAGAGGGGACTGAGAGACACCAGTCAGTGTACAGATATCTCCCTGAGAGAGAGAGAGGGGACTGAGAGACACCAGTCAGTGTACAGATATCTCCCTGAGAGAGAGAGAGGGGACTGAGAGACACCAGTCAGTGTACAGATATCTCCCTGAGAGAGAGGGGACTCAGAGACACCAGTCAGTGTACAGATATCTCCCTGAGAGAGAGAGGGGACTGACAGACACCAGTCAGTGTACAGATATCTCCCTGAGAGAGAGAGAGGGGACTGAGAGACACCAGTCAGTGTACAGATATCTCCCTGAGAGAGAGAGAGGGGACTGAGAGACACCAGTCAGTGTACAGATATCTCCCTGAGAGAGAGAGGGGACTGAGAGACACCAGTCAGTGTACAGATATCTCCCTGAGAGAGAGAGGGGACTGAGAGACACCAGTCAGTGTACAGATATCTCCCAGAGAGAGAGAGAGGGTACTGAGAGACACCAGTCAGTGTACAGATATCTCCCTGAGAGAGAGAGGGGACTGAGAGACACCAGTCAGTGTACAGATATCTCCCTGAGAGAGGGAGGGGACTCAGAGACACCAGTCAGTGTACAGATATCTCCCTGAGAGAGAGGGAGAGAGGGGACTGAGAGACACCAGTCAGTGTACAGATATCTCCCTGAGAGAGAGGGGGGAACTGAGAGACACCAGTCAGTGTACAGATATCTCCCTGAGAGACAGACAGAGAGAGAGAGAGAGAGGACTGAGAGACACCAGTCAGTGTACAAATATCTCTCTGACATAGAGAGAGGGGACTGAGAGACACCAGTCAGTGTACAGATATCTCCCTGAGAGAGAAAGAGGGGACTGAGAGACCCCAGTCAGTGTACAGATATCTCCCTGAGAGAGAGGGGGGACTGAGAGACCCCAGTCAGTGTACAGATATCTCCCTGAGAGACAGACAGAGAGAGAGAGAGAGAGGACTGAGAGACACCAGTCAGTGTACAGATATCTCCCTGAGAGAGAGAGGGGACTGAGAGACGCCAGTCAGTGTACAGATATCTCCCTGAGAGAGAGAGAGGGGACTGAGAGACACCAGTCAGTGTACAGATATCTCCCTGAGAGAGAGAGAGGGGATTGAGAGACACCAGTCAGTGTACACATATCTCCCTGAGAGAGAGAGGGGACTGAGAGACACCAGTCAGTGTTCAGATATCTCCCTGAGAGAGAGGGGGGACTGAGAGACACCAGTCAGTGTACAGATATCTCCTTGAGAGAGAGGGGGGACAGAGAGACACCAGTCAGTGTACAGATATCTCCCTGAGAGAGAGGGGACTGAGAGACACCAGTCAGTGTACAAATATCTCCCTGAGAGAGAGGGGACTGAAAGACGCCAGGCAGTGTACAAATATCTCCCTGACAGAGAGAGAGGGGACTGAGAGACACCAGTCAGTGTACAGATATCTCCCTGAGAGAGAGGGGACTGAGAGACACCAGTCAGTGTACAGATATCTCCCTGAAAGAGAGAGAGAGAGGACTGAGAGACAGCAGTCAGTGTACAGATATCTCCCTGAGAGAGAGAGGGGACTGACAGACACCAGTCAGTGTACAGATATCTCCCTGAGAGAGAGAGGGGACTGAGAGACACCAGTCAGTGTACAGATATCTACCTGAGAGAGGGAGAGGGGACTGAGAGACACCAGTCAGTGTACAGATATCTCCCTGAGAGAGAGAGAGGGGGGATTGAGAGACACCAGTCAGTGTACACATATCTCCCTGAGAGAGAGAGGGGATTGAGAGACACCAGTCAGTGTACAGATATCTCCCTGAGAGAGAGAGGGGATTGAGAGACCACAGTCAGTGGACAGATATCTCCCTGAGAGAGAGGGGACTGAGAGACACCAGTCTGTGTACAGATATCTTCCTGAGAGAGAGAGAGGGGCGACTGAGAGACACCAGTCAGTGTACAGATATCTCCCTGAGAGAGAGAGAGAGGACTGAGAGACACTAGTCAGTGTACAGATATCTCCCTGAGAGAGAGAGAGAGAGAGGACTGAGAGACAGCAGTCAGTGTACAGATATCTCCCTGAGAGAGAGAGGGGACTGAGAGACACCAGTCAGTGTACAGATATCTCCCTGAGAGAGAGAGGGGACTGAGAGACACCAGTCAGTGTACAGATATCTCCCTGAGAGAGAGGGGACTGACAGACCCCAGTCAGTGTACAGATATCTCCCTGAGAGAGAGAGAGGGGACTGAGAGACACCAGTCAGTGTACAGATATCTCCCTGAGAGAGAGAGGGGACTGAGAGACACCAGTCAGTGTACAGATATCTCCCTGAGAGAGAGAGGGGACTGAGAGATACCAGTCAGTGTACAGATATCTCCCTGAGAGAGAGAGAGAGGGGACTGAGAGACACCAGTCAGTGTACAGATATCTCCCTGAGAGAGAGGGGACAGAGAGACACCAGTCTGTGTACAGATATCTCCCTGAGAGAGAGAGGGGGGACTGAGAGACACCAGTCAGTGTACAGATATCTCCCTGAGAGAGAGAGAGGGGACTGATAGACACCAGTCAGTGTACAGATATATCCCTGAGAGAGAGAGAGGGTACTGAGTGACACCAGTCAGTGGACAGATATCTCCCTGAGAGAGAGGGGACTGAGAGACACCAGTCAGTGTTCAGATATCTCCCTGAGAGAGAGGGGGGACTGAGAGACACCAGTCAGTGTACAGATATCTCCTTGAGAGAGAGGGGGGACAGAGAGACACCAGTCAGTGTACAGATATCTCCCTGAGAGAGAGGGGACTGAGAGACACCAGTCAGTGTACAAATATCTCCCTGAGAGAGAGGGGACTGAAAGACGCCAGGCAGTGTACAAATATCTCCCTGACAGAGAGAGAGGGGACTGAGAGACACCAGTCAGTGTACAGATATCTCCCTGAGAGAGAGGGGACTGAGAGACACCAGTCAGTGTACAGATATCTCCCTGAAAGAGAGAGAGAGAGGACTGAGAGACAGCAGTCAGTGTACAGATATCTCCCTGAGAGAGAGAGGGGACTGACAGACACCAGTCAGTGTACAGATATCTCCCTGAGAGAGAGAGGGGACTGAGAGACACCAGTAAGTGTACAGATATCTCCCTGAGAGAGAGAGAGGGGACTGAGAGACACCAGTCAGTGTACAGATATCTCCCTGAGAGAGAGAGAGAGGGGACTGAGAGACCCCAGTCAGTGTACAGATATCTCCCTGAGAGAGAGGGGGGACTGAGAGACCCCAGTCAGTGTACAGATATCTCCCTGAGAGACAGACAGAGAGAGAGAGAGAGAGGACTGAGAGACACCAGTCAGTGTACAGATATCTCCCTGAGAGAGAGAGGGGACTGAGAGACGCCAGTCAGTGTACAGATATCTCCCTGAGAGACAGAGAGAGAGAGAGAGAGAGAGGACTGAGAGACCCCAGTCAGTGTACAGATATCTCCCTGAGAGACAGACAGAGAGAGAGAGAGAGAGGACTGAGAGACACCAGTCAGTGTACAGATATCTCCCTGAGAGAGAGAGAGGGGATTGAGAGACACCAGTCAGTGTACACATATCTCCCTGAGAGAGAGAGGGGACTAAGAGACACCAGTCAGTGTTCAGATATCTCCCTGAGAGAGAGGGGGGACTGAGAGACACCAGTCAGTGTACAGATATCTCCTTGAGAGAGAGGGGGACTGAGAGACACCAGTCAGTGTACAGATATCTCCCTGAGAGAGAGGGGACTGAGAGACACCAGTCAGTGTACAGATATCTCCCTGAGAGAGAGAGAGGGGATTGAGAGACACCAGTCAGTGTACAGATATCTCCCTGAGAGAGAGGGGACTGAGAGACACCAGTCAGTGTACAAATATCTCCCTGAGAGAGAGGGGACTGAAAGACGCCAGGCAGTGTACAAATATCTCCCTGACAGAGAGAGAGGGGACTGAGAGACACCAGTCAGTGTACAGATATCTCCCTGAGAGAGAGGGGACTGAGAGACACCAGTCAGTGTACAGATATCTCCCTGAAAGAGAGAGAGAGAGGACTGAGAGACAGCAGTCAGTGTACAGATATCTCCCTGAGAGAGAGAGGGGACTGACAGACACCAGTGAGTGTACAGATATCTCCCTGAGAGAGAGAGGGGACTGAGAGACACCAGTCAGTGTACAGATATCTCCCTGAGAGAGAGAGAGGGGACTGAGAGACACCAGTCAGTGTACAGATATCTCCCTGAGAGAGAGAGAGAGGGGATTGAGAGACACCAGTCAGTGTACAGATATCTCCCTGAGAGAGAGAGAGAGGACTGAGAGACACCAGTCAGTGTACAGATATCTCCCTGAGAGGGAGAGAGAGAGGACTGAGAGACAGCAGTCAGTGTACAGATATCTCCCTGAGAGAGAGAGGGGACTGACAGACACCAGTCAGTGCACAGATATCTCCCTGAGAGAGAGGGGACTGAGAGACACCAGTCAGTGTACAGATATCTCCCTGAGAGAGAGAGAGGGGACTGAGAGACACCAGTCAGTGTACAGATATCTCCCTGAGAGAGAGAGAGGGGACTGAGAGACACCAGTCAGTGTACAGATATCTCCCTGAGAGAGAGAGGGGACTGAGAGACACCAGTCAGTGTACAGATATCTCCCTGAGAGAGAGAGGGGACTGAGAGACACCAGTCAGTGTACAGATATCTCCCAGAGAGAGAGAGAGGGTACTGAGAGACACCAGTCAGTGTACAGATATCTCCCTGAGAGAGAGAGGGGACTGAGAGACACCAGTCAGTGTACAGATATCTCCCTGAGAGAGGGAGGGGACTCAGAGACACCAGTCAGTGTACAGATATCTCCCTGAGAGAGAGGGAGAGAGGGGACTGAGAGACACCAGTCAGTGTACAGATATCTCCCTGAGAGAGAGGGGGGAACTGAGAGACACCAGTCAGTGTACAGATATCTCCCTGAGAGACAGACAGAGAGAGAGAGAGAGAGGACTGAGAGACACCAGTCAGTGTACAAATATCTCTCTGACATAGAGAGAGGGGACTGAGAGACACCAGTCAGTGTACAGATATCTCCCTGAGAGAGAAAGAGGGGACTGAGAGACCCCAGTCAGTGTACAGATATCTCCCTGAGAGAGAGGGGGGACTGAGAG